>NC_090776.1:10266070-10376070 GCF_040054535.1 Antennarius striatus
GTATAGTAAACTTTAATCAAAAGCATGAAACCAAAATGTGATTCAGATATTTTTAATGAAGAGGAAGAAGAAGAAGATACACTTTATTGATCCCCTCGGGGAAATTACGTTTGTGTAATAATGTCCATCATGTCCATCAGCTGGGGAGAATGTTTCCCTGAATCCACCTCTACAGGGGACTGAACATTTTCCATCTTTAAATTTGTCACATTCCTTACAGTTGTGTTTATGCATTCTGTCATGATCTGCGAGGGTTAGGTAAGAAAGTACTGTACTGTTAGAATGTGGGTGCCTGTACTTCTTACTGATGCTGGGTGAAACTCAAACAGAACCTATTACTTTTTGTTCTTGTTTGGTACTGGCCCAAAGTATCACAACTAATAAAATCATATTTTGCATATTGTACAAGGACACTTTTGTCTTTGCTGTTTACGCTGCATGGTAAGATTTTAGTGGACACCCTCCCCCGCCATACCCACAGCACCTCAATGGCCTAAGTCATCATGGTTAAGATGTAGGATTGGACACATTGCTAATATTAATCAACTGCTGTGACTTAAGCATTCAGCTTGAATGCTACAAAAGTAGAAAATATATTCCGTATATCTGACTGTAGAAAGAACTGTTGCTATATACAAATGTAAAGAAACTGTTGGTGAACCACTGGCCCTTTGTTAAGTTCTATGAATTGCTGTTTAATTTAAGTTGATAAAGATTTCAATGCTTAGATTTTACTCCTTGCCATGAAATTCGGTCATTTTTTGTGGATACTTTGACTTCAGAGTAATTCAGTTGCAGATTGTAAAGAGTCAGTTACGTAAGATGTGGTACTATCATAAGATATTAATACGAGTCAAAGAGTCAAAATTTCTGCCCCGCTAGATCTGCCCTGGTCAGCAGTTGGTGCCATTAAAATGCCATAAAAAAATAGGATTAGCACATCGTCATCAAAGATGAAAACCTCAATGGAGATTCCTCCACAAACTGTGCAGCATGCTACCATTAGCAGATGCTGCCTGCAAAGGACTGTGTTTTCAGGCTAGCAAACATGAACACTATTCAACATCTGGCTATGTTTGGTATTTGATCATGTTTGCTTTAAAATTGACAATCTCTCTCTTTCTGTTTACTGTAGGTTAGTCTCAGTGCTGATGTAATTTAGCCCATACTCTTAAAGGTACATCCAACACAATGTGTGACATATGAGTACGGACAGACATGCATGTAAATGGCAACTTGCACATCAGCAAGAACGACAAAAAAGCAAGTTTCATTTTCCTGCAGAAAAGCTGCGTATCCAGAGTCAAATATTCTACACTGTGGTTTGATGCATCATCAGAGTGCAATATGATTACTGCATACTGCACTGTGATATTCAAATTCTGAATAAATCCATACTTATTCATTCAAATGCAATGAAATGCACTGCCCTGACCATTTTGCTCTCTTTTCTGTTGTCTCACAAACCCAGTGGTGGCTTACATGACCTAAATTTGTTCAGAGGGAAACTGAACCGTTATGTCTAACAAAAGCCCTAAAACCTAAAAGCCACATGTAGCTGCCTGTCTGAAACCTACAGTTCTCCACCTCCTGCTGCACCGAACCATTTACACTTCAAATACAGAACTACCGGAGTAATCTAAAGGATCAGTCTGGACTTTTGCAGACACTTTCTGCTAGCGTGTAACATCTTTTAACCATATGTGGAAGTGTTTTCATCCGCCGTTTAGTCTCTCAGTGGAGAAAGCGTGTGTGAGTATGGATATCTGACATAGAAGCTGTAACACCACAAGCAGTTTTGGATTACCGTATTCTCTGGCTCACATTTACACAGGATGTGCAGAGTGAACTGTTTGAAGTTTGGTTTTTTTTGTGGTATGAATTGGATAGATTGTTTCTGTGCAGTTTTTTTTTTGTACAAATGTGTGTGTCCTTAAGAGTGAGTCTCTCCACTGTAAACAAGATTTGTGTCTACCCTCAAACCATGGTCGACAGAGTGCTTCTGTGTGTGTGTGTGTGTGTGTGTGTGTGTGTGACCGCTACACACATTTTTTTCTACAGGTTAATGGGTATGGTGGGTTGTCATGGCAACTGGTGAAACGTTGTTCACTATGAGTGTCTTTTTTCTCAATAAAAAAAAAAGATAACAAGCACAAATTGACTTCCCCACAAATCAAACTTAATCACATGAACATAGTTAGAACTCATTGCATTTTCATAACTTGTGTCTGGTTATTATATCAGAATTTCTTGGCAACAATACACAAAACAATTTGAAGGAGCACCAGTTACTTCAGCTATTAATGTGTTTTCATGTTTGTCTGATTATATATTTAGATTACTAATATTTAATTTGATTTAATATTTAATCAGCACCACCAATGAAGTTATGGGAAAGAGTAGTTGAAGCTTGACGAAGGGCAGAAGTGAGCATTTGTGAGCAGCAGTATGGTTTCATGCCAAAAAAGAGTACTACAGATGCAGTATTTGCTTTGAGGATGTTGATAGAGAAGTACAGAGAAGGCCAGAGGAAGCTGCATTGTGTTTTTGTAGATCTGGAGAAAGCTTATGACAGGGTGCCCAGAGAGGAACTGTGGTATTGTATGAGGAAGTCTGGAGTGGCAGAGAAGTACGTCAGAGCAGTGCAGGACATGTATGAGGACTGTAAGACAGTGGTGAGGGGTGCTGTAGGTGTGACAGAGGAGTTCAAGGTGGAGGTGGGACTGCATCAGGGATCAGCTCTGAGCCCCTTCTTGTTTGCCATGGTGATGGACAGGCTGACAGACGAGGTTAGACAGGAATCTCCATGGACTATGATGTTTGCAGATGACATTGTGATCTGTAGTGAGAGCAGGGAACAGGTGGAGGAGAAGCTAGAGAGGTGGAGGTTTGTCCTGGAAAGGAGAGGAATGAAGGTTAGCCGCAGTAAGACAGAGTACATGTGTGTGAATGAGAGGGACCCAAGTGGAAGAGTGAGGTTACAGGGAGAAGAGATCAAGCAGGTGTAGGATATTAAGTACTTAGGGTCAACAGTCCAGAGCAATGGAGAGTGTGGAAAAGAGGTGAAGAAGCGTGTACAGGCAGGATGGAACGGGTGGAGGAAAGTGTCAGGTGTGATGTGTGATAGAAGAGTTTCAGCTAAAATGAAAGGAAAGGTGTACAAAACTGTGGTGAGACCAGCGATGTTGTTTGGTCTAGAGACAGTGTCACTGAAGAAAAGACAGGAGACAGAGCTATATTGGTAGAAGGATGCTGAGTTTTGAACTGCCAGGCAGGAGGCCTAGAGGAAGACCAAAGAGGAGGTTTATGGATGTAGTGAAAGAGGACATGAAGGTAGTTGGTGTGAGAGAAGAGGATGCAGAAGACAGGGTTAGATGGAGGCAACTGATTCGCTGTGGAGACCCCTGAAGGGAAAAGCCAAAAGAAAAGAAGAAGTTTTAATTAGCACCACGGTGCACTGGTGTCACGCCTGGAGTTTCCCCCATCTTACGCCCCAAGCCAGCTGGGATAGGCTCCAGCTCCCCGCAACAGCAGATGAAGCGGTTGTGACGATGAATGAATGAAAGAATCTAATCAGCCTGGAGAGGAATGAGATGAATGATCTCTTCTATGTTGCATGTTTCTGTAACATTTGACTTCTGCCTCTTTGCTCTTCTTTAACCTAAACCCAACCCTTCATAATCTATACAGCTGGTTAAGGTAAATAACACATTCGTCAGAAAGGAAACTGAGTTTTGTCTTATCTTCTGCTAAAGTTTGTCTTAAAATTTCAGACCACTGTTACACTTAACACACTTAAAAAACATACATATTGATTCACACACACTATTTGTACTTTTAAGATCAGTGATGTCTTCATATGTGTTGTGCCTGTACATCTTACTGATGTAGATGATCGCTTATGTGAGCGGGCAGATGTGGTTGGAAGCCACTGACGCCCACATGGCAGAGCGGGTAGTAAAAGAATAACAACATGAAACAGAAACACTCCGGCTTTCATTGTCGAGCAGTATACAATGTTGGAACATGGGTTACAGTTATTACGACTCAAGTAAGAAGGTTCACCAAACAACTCTGACATTCCAACCAGTAAAGTGTTTTACGATTGGAATATTAAATAAGGGCTTCAAGTCCCAATTATTTATTCATAGTTAATTGGGACTTGAACACATGGAAGATTATTAACCAAAAACATAAAACAATTTTCCCAAACTGGTATGGTGACAACTTATCTATTCAGGACCACAATTCAAGAAGATGTCGCTCTATATATTAGAAATACAAATCTTTTCATTGACTATACAAACTGCCATTATATTTATCTGTTAATTCACTTGTTCAACTGCTTATTTTTAGAAAACAATTTAAACATTTCAACAGAAGAGGACAGATAGAAAAACAGATCTACATAGAGGAATAAAGTCGGACCAAATAGGCTACCTACACAATTGCATAACTGTGACCTATAATACACCACAACCAAGACAGAAAAACTGAAGTGGGATGGAAACTGAGTGTGTTTGACTGTGTGAAAGCACACAGATGTGGGTGTGTAAATGTATCGACGTGCAGGATGACACACTGTCCTTATAATGTACATCATAGCAGAGTGGAGGTGTGTGTGGTTGAGTGTGTGAGCGTACATACAGCACACACCTGCAAGATTTAGATGTATTAGTTTCCGTCTTTTTGCAAACGGTGCTTCATAGAATGCATTGATAGCACATTGTTTTTGCTGCATTGCTCGCCCACAAACCCACAATGACAATCTCATGGCAAAGTTGTCAACATCAATCCATTGGAGGGATTGTTCATCACATTGTTTTCTGATCAAGATGGATTACTCTTCATCAGTGTCTCACGGAGGCTCAGATTTGGAGATATGGAATCACGTCATTGCATTTGATGGAATAGTGAGGCTGAGAGATTTTAGATTGAGATTCCCATGCCTTATTGAATTTCTCAGGGGTGGATCAAATTACTTTTTTTTTGTGTCGTGCACTGAAAGAGCTGAAGGCTACTGCCTTGCATCATTTCTTGCTTGTGTTATTTGTCTTGTAAGAACAAAAAGGCATTCTCACAGCTTTTAGGCAATATTTATATCTATTTTATATCTATATACAGAGGCTTGAAGAACAAACATCCCAAGAGCTAGTCTACACATCCAGTTTATATTCCTGAGAACAATCTATACGTTTAAACCTCTCCTCTCAGCCTGTGGATTTCTTTCACAGGCGCTTTGCTTTGGAGCACATTTAGCTGCTGTGGCTTGGGGAACGGAGAGCAAATTGAGCCTTAAATCTAAACATATGACATCAGAAGATAAAATGGCAGTGATGACAGGCTCTGGACCACCCACAAGCATTGTGGCTTCCCTCTAACTGAATGTGGACTGAATTAGACGTGGCTTCAAACTGTTACCCTAGAACTTTTATTAACCACACAAGAACCAAATTTGTCTGCAGGCATCTGATTTGACTGATTTGAGCATGTTTCCAATGTCAAACTAAGATTTTACAAAGGATTTTTTATTTTTATGACCGAGGGTGAATAGTACATTGCATGTTGTTAGATTCAGGGAATGTCTGAAAGTCTCTCTCTCTCTCTCTCTCTCTCTCTCTCTCTCTCTCTCTCTGTGTGTATGTGTGTGTGTGTGTGTGTGTGTGTGTGTGTGTGTGTGTGTGTGTGTGTGCGTGCGTGCGTGTGTGTGTACAACACGAGGTCCAAATCGTTGTGTGTATGAAGCGGAGTTGTGTGACACATACAGTCTTACCACATGGAGACAGTTCTACATTTACACAACTTGCTATTACCAGTGTGTGTTCATGTGTAATGCTAGTGTTAGCATGAATGTGTCTAAGATGTGTGTGTGTGTGTGTGTGTATGTGTGTGTGTGTGTGTGTGTCTGTGTGTGTGTGTGTGTGTGTGTGTGTGTGTGTGTGTGTGTGTGTGTGTGTGTGTGTGTGTGTGTGTGTGTGTGTGTGTGTGTGTGTGTGTGTGTGTGTGTGTGTGTGTGTGTGTGTGTTAAGGAGTATGAGATTCACACACAACATTCTTGAAAGCTGTCTATCCAAGTCTGAGCCCATCTGTGCAGCATACACTCCTCCAAATGTGCTTTATGTTTCAGATCACATTTGTATGTCATTATGTGTGCTACATGTAGACAATTATTAATGAGATAAATGTACACTCATGCTATGTGCACATATAAGCAAGCACACACATACACAAAATATTTTCAAGCTGTAGTGGAAAATTGCTGCCTCCCATGGATGCCTGTGTGGCGATGGGAGCCATGCAGAGACAGAATGGGCTATTTGTAATGTCCTACTGGCTGGACTAGAACAGGCAGACTGAAGCTGTGGCGAGGCTTGAAAGGGGAAAGAAGCAGGGTGTCATTAAGCTCCAGGCCAGAGACCTCCATTTACTTTCTGCTCGTCTTTTCTCTGCTCTGCTGTGGAGCCACACAGCAGGAGGCGTCTATGTCAGGCACACACGTATCTAAAGAGCTGGGCTTCACCTCAGATTACACAAGTGAATGACAGCAGTAGTGAAAATGTTAAGATGTGTGCATGTACTATGTGTGTGTGTGTGTGTGTGTGTGTGTGTGTGTGTGTGTGTGTGTGTGTGTGTGTGTGTGTGTGTGTGTGTGTGTGTGTGTGTGTAGGGGGGGGTATTTATTTTACTAGATTACAATAGTAAAATTATTCTCTTCTAGAGAAGGTAGTAACATAGACTCCGTTTGGGGAACATTCTCACCACAAACTACAACAAGGACACATAAATTATAAAACTGGTACTAAAGCTGGTTTGATGCAAAAACAAACCACAACGTGGTTCCAGTCCAACCAACACAGAGTCATCTGTTGGACTGACGCTCTTTATTTGCAGAATGCAAATCATGTAAGTTGTACATACAGTATATGCTTATTATTTACTGACTGAAATTAAATCTAAAACATTTCTCCTAAAGTTACTGAAGTCACCCTAATTCAAACTTTAAAATAAAATGTGAGAATGTTTAATAATTTACAGTATTATACTCTAATCTACTATAATATACTGTACTATACTGTGCTATGTTATGCTATGCTATGTAAAGTTACACTACCACAGTGTAGAGGTAAGATCGAGCCTAAAAAATCCAGCCCGACCCAAACCGAGCCCGAGGGTATTAAAGCCTGACCTGACCCGAACGTAATTATGGAAATTTTGAGCCCAACCCGGCCCGAATTTTGACCCGGGTCGACCCAATTCCAAAGATTTGGGCCGAGATCTTACCTCTACTTTCAGTGAAGGAAAGGTAAAGTGACAGAAGATACAGCTGACGCACGGAGGTAACTGAGCAGGTACTGTAGATGGATGTTTCTCATACAGCGCCTTCTCTGTTTTACCTAAATTATTTATTTTATAAGGGTATTCCTTAGTTTAATATCCATAGATAGTTTGAGATACATAATATATAAATATATATTTATTAAAAGTTCGGGCCAGGTCCGAACTTGGGCTCGGGCGTAAGATCTTACCTCTACCCCAATGAAACCATTTTTAATTGTGCTTTTAATATAGGGCAATCTAATTTCAAAATAGGCTAATCAATCAATAATGCAACAAATCCACATAACATTTTTATGTGTTAGTCAATACAGATCAATATAGATATTACAACATCACAACTTCTGCTCTGGAGACAGAAGGCAGAGAAGGAAGCATGAAAGATCCAAACAAATAAAAATTCTCAAAAAAGTTGTCTGAATATCTTTCAAAGTGCAGAATTCACATGATAAACACTGAAGTATTTACTGTAGTTTGTTGAAGGGTGGGGGTCCTACTGGTCAGGACATCTTATCCACCTCAGGCAATGGTAGGCAAAACACTTGGGCAGCGTGGGGGTATTCTGAATGATTAGAAAATATTACAGGGTTCTTTTATTGTTATGAACCTAGTTTTTGGCAGTTTTTCACTGTGAAATCAGAAATGTTTCTCTGTGCTAGCTGAGAGAACATTAGAGACTGTGTTTGGTCTGCAGGTGCAGGTGGCTGACCTCTGGCTGGACCACTACAGAAGACATGGACAAGCTTGTTTCTTTGCTTACATATGATGTTGAGACAGCATGTTGTGTGCAGGACCATTAAGGAGTAAGATCAGACATTCAGGGGGGTTAAGTCCTAATGAGAATGGGATACAAACAATGGCATTTACTCAACACCCAAATTTAAACTCTAATTTTACAAAATTACAAATAAAACATACATTGGGGTAGCAGTGGCTCAGCGTAATGGCGGGTCGTCGTATGATCCCAAGATCGACGGTTTGGTTCCCGGTCCTGCGCATCCATCTTTGGAGTATGAGTTGACAGTGGGAGGTGTCAGCTCACCTCTCAGTCACTGCTGAGGCGTCCTTGAGCAAGGCGCCATCCCCCTCACAAGCTGCTCAATTGGGCGCACCGCAAAGATGCTGCCCGTCACTCTGCCTCCCACTATACTGTTTACTGTAATAATTGCATGCTTACAGGCCCCTAGTGTGTTGTGTTTGTCTCAGTTTGTACACTGTTGTTTGTACACAACATTGTATGTGTGCATGATTAACACATGTATGTATACTATGTAGAGTCTGAGTGAGAAGATAATTTTCCTGTTGGGTACAATGAAGTAGAGTTTGTCCCTCTTCTTCTTCTACTTCTTCTTCTTCTTCTACTTTTCAACATTTAATTCTGTGATTTACTGCTTTTCACAGAAGTAAGCAACTCCTCACTGGTAAACTGGCAAACCTCATTTCAGTTCGGTGAACAATTTACCTTCAGGGTTACAGTAAGTACCTCTGAAGTGTAGTTTGGAGGCCTTCGGTAATGATAGTGATTCATTTATAATAGACTGACAGATTTCAGTGTAAAACACATGCTGTAGAGTGGAGACTAAGTCAGCCAACAAAACCCGAGGAAAGACCGTAACGACCTGGTATTCACAAAGTAAAATACCAAATAATAGGAAAGTAGGGAGGACAAATCAAATCAGTCTCTGAAACACACGAGGAGAGTTCACTAAATTGTCAAATAATGAAAGAAGCATCATGCAATTCAGATAATGTCCGTTTAAGTTGTCCCCCTAATATGAAAACAGTCTACGGTAAAGTTCATACAAGCCCCTCATACTTATTAGCAAAGAATGGTACAAACTGTATGTTTTATAAGAGTGCAGTTATTGAATATTTTACCAAGACACATTCTCCAATATTTTACAAAAGCAAATTTGTTGTTGCTAGTTAATATAACATATAATCTTTAGTAGACCCCGAGCGGCTTATAGGATTTGATATCATTGAACTAAATGTAAATATTGAATACCTGTGTCAACAAAGATTTGCAGAGTGACAAAAACATATTCCCTAATGTATTATTGTAATGTGACCAATAGTTCCACTGTTGTGTGGAACAATTCTGGTCATACTACACTGATTAACAAAAACACTTTTGTATTGTTTTCTAGTTTGGTTTTGCACGTTGTCAGTGGTCCCTGTGCCTCTGACAGACATGATGAGACGTTCTACTGATGGCTTCTTTTGATAAAAGTGAGATTCTAGTGAGATTCTGCTGCTTATAAGAGGAACCATTTTTCAAAGTGGTTTGCTAAAGAGTTTGTCACATGAGAAGTTAGATTGGGACAATTTTAATAAGGATATAATTCTAATTTCAACAAAGCTGACCATGCTATCCATCTCATGCATTGACTGAACAATAAAACCAACCATTCACTTTATGTTTTGCTCCTATGAGCCATTTCAAAGTCTCAGAGCATTCATGCATGCTGAGATGAAATTTAGGTCTAAGAGCACCTCTGATCCGGACCACGCTAGCATCTTAACAGGCTACAACAATATTCACAGGTACTCATGCAATTGTGATAGCTAATTAGCTATCTATGTCATGTTCACATTTTAAAGTTAAATTAGGGCGTTTTAGGAAATGGGAACACGATCACGGACGATCGTCCAGATTTTCAGGATGGGGACAGAATGAGAACCAGGAATACAATCATTAAAATGCTGGAAAGGCTTGCATCAATGACCATGAAGAATCTGGCAGGAAGTGCGTGTTGGGGGGGAGTACAAATGGGGGTGTGACTGAAAAACAAAGCCAACGGCAGCAACAGGTGAGTGGAGTTAGTTCTGATGTGGAGTAGTGGCTGACAAACCTGTGAGGAGAGTCAGATGGAGAGTCTTGACCACGTCACAGTGGAAGCAAGTGTGAGCACGCATCAAACCACGTGGGCTCCCTTGTAGATGAACTGCGTGATGATTATTTAAGAAAACGTTATTCATAACCAACTTTCTTTCTCTCTGATCACGACAGATGAGATATTATGACAATTTAATTTGCTGGTCTTTGTCCTACAGGCTTCCCTTTCCTCAGACAACAAATGTGCAGCAACAAAAGCATTTGTGACAGCAGTATTGATTTTAATAACTGTGGTCTCCACAATTGTTGTGCTGCTTGGCCTGTTTTTATGAGCAACCATAAAATAACAGTGAGGAGATGGCCTGGACGCTTTCTATGTATTACAATCAGAATTTATAAATTGCCCCATTACCCATCCTTCCACTGGTTACTCTTGGAACATTAGCAATTATTTCCGCAAGGGTCACACTCATAAAACCAATAATCAAGTGATTTAAAGCCTTGGGTGCTGGGCCGCAAGCTTCCTTTAAGCAGCCTTTGCCTTTAAGACATTGATTTCAGGCTGCTGTAAGATGGGCTTTGCAGAGACAAATTGCTTCTGGGTTTGTCTGAGGGAGATTGCATTAGATAGAGAGAGTGAGAGAGGGGAGAAAGAAACCATCCTAATCAGAGAGGGGATGTCTGCTTATGAGTGCACTGACTAACTAATTTCTTAAATTTGTTTCTTCACTCATTCACACATTTTCTGTTTTGATTGTGCTATTCTACCACTTTGTGTTATATTCGGGGTAATTGTACACACATAGATCTGAAACACTGAGGTGGGCTGTGGCCTCCCAGTCAGTGTGTGCTTATGGAGATAGATGGCTGCATGAGGCTGTGGGAGGACAGAGAGGCCTCTGTTTCAAGGCAAACCTCATGATAACTGCCCACCTGCCCATCATCCCATTACTGCTCCCCTGTGAGACAAAGCGATCCAGAGTACAGGGAGGCAGAGGGTTGAGAGAAAAGATAAAGTGATTCAGGTATGACGATGAGAGTGATGGAGAGAGCTCAATGTAGAGATGAGGTGTGGGAGGTGAGCATGGAAAGCAGAGAGAAAAATGAAGGGAGGGGAAGATAAGATGAGGAAGTGTTAAAGAAAGAAAGGTGTAGAGAGACATGACTACCACAGGGAGGGAGATATTGTGATGAAGAGGGAATCTATACAAGGAGAAGAAGTACTCATGCAGATGGAGGATGAGAAAAATCAGGAAGGGAAGTATTTGTTTCCACAGCATTCTTTTTTACAAGAAATGACTTGTAAAATTGTTTTTATGAATTTAAATTGTTATTATTGACATTATTGTTGTATTATTGCATTATTAACAGATAAGATAATGTTTTATACAACTGTTGTTATCACTGATGAGTTAACATGGAAGCAGCACCTTTAAGTTGCAGCCAGCTGCAGTAGTGCTATTCTGTTTACCATTTGTTAGTTGTTAGTTAGTCACTACTGGTTTGTAGCATCATAAACTGAAGAGTATTACACCTCGCTGAAAAAAAGAGAACATGACAATAAAGCATGGAGGGCCATTTATAGCTTTTTCTCTCATGACTTTCAAACTTCATTCTGCAATACTAAATTTCAAGTTTATTTTCAAAAAAGGTCATATTTCTCAATGTCGTTGTTACACTCCATTGTATATTTAGCACACTTGGAGGACTGCACAAATATGCACACAATCAGTTCATTGATGACAAGTTAATCACCTTGTCCTGCTATATTTGTCCGTAGCTTACATTCATGTACTGGATGTGTACATATTTTACATATGAATGATTCTTTTGATCGTTATATACATTTTCTCGGGTCCAGGAGAACAAAAGTCAAGATATGGCCCAGAAGAAGAAGTGGTTTACTGGTTGTATGCATGCTTGTTGTTACTAAGAGAAAGAAGCAGTTAGTTGATGCATCATCAACATTCCATGCACTGTAGCATAACCCAAAACTGCCACTCACTCAAGCCCACAGAGTATTGAGTCTTTTTCTGGTTCATGAAAGGCACAGGAGAATCTCCTGCTGGTAGTTATTTAAAGATAATTCTTCTATTTTTGAAACCTGAGGTCTGTCTGAAAAAGGATGACATCTTTAAGTTGTGGGAACTAAAAAAAATCCTCATTTTTTCCCCCTAATTAGACCTAAAGTGTGGAGTCTACACACAAATTGTGTGCACAGACTCACACATGAAGAGAAGGGACAGAAATTGAGACTGCTCACCAGTAAGCACAACACACAAACAGTTATACATATGCAAAAATGACCACAGATATACTTACACGCACATAAACACACACGTTCACATGCACACAGTGTGGTCCTGCCCTTGGCTCCAAAGTCTGTAATGAAGCCTTGGTAAAGGTCTACCAAGGAAGCTGGAGGAGTCAGCCAAGTCGGCCTGCGGTCTCATTCAGACAACCACCTTCCATTTGCCAGCTACCCGGGCCTCAGTGTTCAGTAACTGGGTGGGATGGCCGCGACATCTAATCCAAAGCAGAGGGTGGAGGTTTTTAGGAGGCCTCCGCTAGATGTGGTTAGTGTGGATACCAACATGGGCTGTCACTTATTTGGTGCCACTAAAGGCCAAAGGCAGCTTTTCCCATCCTCTAACCCATCTCCTGGCTCGCTGGCGTGGAGCTAGCCACAGACAAGACACTGTGAAAGCTGTCTGTGACGGGATCTTGGTAAATCCTGTGTTTACCTGTCACTTCCAGAGCAGCAAACACTCGTAGAATGTTTCCAAATGATGCTCAGATTATTAGCAGATGTTTATTCCTCTTTCCACTGGCACGCCACACATCCTCACAAATGTACAAGCATACATACAGTTACTCAAGGTGGCTTTCTCCACACACACGCTACTATACACCCACCACAATGACCTGGTGGAGCTGGCACCATGAGGCGTATAATGTGTTCACCCTTGAGCTTTGACAACTAATTGTTTATTCCACTGTGTGGGTAGGGGAACCACGCCTGTCTGTCGGTCCATGTGTTGATCCATCTGTCTGTTGTTTAGTGGTATGGATGACAAACAAACTGCAGTTAGTTTTATTTTGTTTAAATCAACCAGTGCTTGCCCGGCGTGGGATTTTTGATAGTGTTCCACAGTCATGGTGGCCTTTAATAGGACATTTTACATACTGCACATGTCACACAACTCTTCCCAAACAATGGACTAACATGGCAGCAACAATCATTGACTGTCAACAGTCACTTGGATGTTGATCTCATCCTCTGTATTAATAAATATGCTGCACTGTCTCACTGTCTCTGGCTCAGTCAGTCCATTACTTTGGTAATCACCTTATCATCTAATTAAGAGATTTCTCAGAACTTTTGTGCAGACATTTATTGTCCCTGTGGGGCCAACTGACTACAGACTATGTAATGAGTAGTGGGCATAGCATTGTGGCAACCACAGTTTAGCTTTGTTGTTGTCACCATCTTATTTTCACAACCAAAATTGACCATATTTAGGTAAAAAGTAGACATGGGGAGAATACAATCCTGCGATGCGATAATACTAATGATTTGATGCAACACTGTGGTCATGACTTGGCAGTTGCAAGGCAGCCACACCTTAAAGCACACACAGCTGGTGTATTTCCTGTAAATGTGATCCTAATTGACAAAATTAACATGCTATTTTGAAAAATAATTGAACGTGAGGCCAGGAAATCAAAAACAGACCAAATATACAGGTAATGTCGAATAACTTTTGTGTACTGCTTCACATCCAGTAGGTCACACACACAGTCCAGGTTTATACAGTAAATTTTTTTGGAGAAAAGCAAATCTGCAGGTAGATTGAGACTCTTTTAGAGCAGTCTGTGCAGGATGAGGATTTTAATAAAGACTTTTAATATTTATACATTGTGGGCGTTGAGTATCACAATGACAACATGGAACAACATTTTGTTTTTCAATGACTTTTACTTCTTAACATTGACTTTTACAGATTCAAAATGTTGAATTATTACAGTCTTGTGTGTTTTTGTTGTTGTAGTGAATGACACAACCCTGAATGCAACACATGTATTGATTTAGAGGTTATGTCTACCACACCTCATTGTTAAAGCTGGCCAGAGGAAGGATTTACTTTGTGGCATTTAACTGTTATTGCTGCGATATGTTTACTGTACTTTTGTTCATTCGTTGAATGACAGTTTTGAATTCATCATCTACTCTTCAAGGATTGTGGGCTGATGTAACATCAGCACTGAACACATCTGTGTGTCTTATTCAAGTGATTAGCCTGTCTTGACATTCAATGACACTGAATTCCTTTGACTCATCAGGTTAAACGCCCCGAGCCTCCTTCAAAATGATCAATACTACCTGTCACGTGCATATGGTAGCCAGGTCAGGCTCCTCTCTCCTTTCTTTTTCCTGAAATCCCATTGTCTTTAGTCTTCCCTGTGTCGATCGCACATAACACTAAGCAGAGAGACATAGATAAAAAGAAAAGGATAAGAAGGAGAGCTGGAGAAGGGGAGAGATTGTGTCTCCAGAGTATCCTCTGTTTCTAATGTAATTAATTACAACCACAGATGGAGTTTGGAACCTCCGTGATGCAGAATATACTGATTTCAGTTGGGATGAAGTTCAAATTTAAACTTGGTTCTCTCCAAATTCCTAGAGCAGTGGTGCAGGACTGTTTTGTGTACATAGCAATCTGAAGAAGGCTAATTTGAAGATGCCTGTTTTTACAACGTAAACAAACCTTTTACTTCTTGTGTGGTAGAATTCCAAAGTTTCCTGTGTAGTTTATCTCAATGCAAGTGATGATCCATAAGATTTAAAGGGAGCTTGTGGAGACAATATAATCTAGCAACACATATTGTCAGGAGAATGAAGTCAAAAGTAGCAACAAGTGCTCCCAGCTATGAATTAAACAGATGGGGTGAATTGAGGGGTGATTTTTTTTTTTTGACTTCATGTTGTTTAATTCTCTCTATGGGCCCTGGCAAGCCAAGCCCGATGTTAAGTGGCTTCTTGAGTTTATCCAGTGAGGTCAGAGGGAAAATAAAAACATCAGGCAAGAGCTACAATTACAGCCCTCGAACATGACAAGCGTCTGTTTTTGTGCTTTTGACTGAGGGCCCATGTTTAATGGTTGGTTCTGGCAGCAAGATAAACAAACAGTCATAGGGTTAGCATAACCTCTGTCTACTAAAGCTAACCAGTCCCAGCCAATGAGACAGTCAGAGAAGCTAAACTCGCCACAGCGCTAGGCAGCAACAGCAGAAGCAGTGGTGGTTTTGCTGGCAGGGCAAATTACAGCATGGAGCAAAGCTGTGGTTTGTATGCAGCACACTCTCACACTCGCTTTTCCTTTCACTCTTTCTGTCTGAAACACTCACTCTCTCTGTTTTGCACTTCTTTTGACTAGAGGCTCCAGGTTAGGCACACAGTATATATGCAGTTGCTGGGATCTGGGATTAGCCCTTCCCTTTCCCACAGGTGTCTGCAAAACAAGGCCAGCAATCAGCGTTGCCTCTGGCAAGACTTCCAGCCAACAAACCAACTGACCTCATCATGAGACCAGTAATCTCTTAAACTATTGGTTCCAAATCACTTGGGAGAGTCTAAGCTAATGGGATCTCATTATACGGAGCATAAAAAGATTCCCATTAGGTGACATTGACATGTTGCATCATTCTGTATTCCCATCCAGGCAGGCCTGGGGGGTTAATCAGAGATCAGTGCGGCGAGATTGTCTCTGAGACACCCTGTTGGAACAATGAGATGAACTATTGATGGTAGGTTTGGAGTAGTTGTGCCATACTCGTACGTGATAATGTGAATAATGAGCCTACATAACCATTTTTAATGTGATTTTACGAAAAAGATTTTTTAAAAATAGTGTTAAGGACAGTATGTAAGGAAAGGGTGGAGTGAAAATGTGATTTTTACTCCAGCCATTTGTTGTCAGGGTCATCCAAAAACTATTTTTCAGATTTTCATGGGAGAGTTGGGAAGGTCAGAGAAATTTTTTAATTTTTATGGATAATCTTTTTCTATTTTAATAGAATAGTTGGGAATGTATAAAGGTAGAAATTATGAGAATGGATAAACTATTTATTTTAGTAAAACTGACTGCCTTGGTAAATGTAAGCACTCAACTGTGTTTCCTTCAGTATTTCATCAGAAGGAGATAAAGAAGGTCATCGCTGATCACCATTGTTGACATCTGCCACAGTCACAGCGGCATTTTTCAACAGTAGCCCAGAGCAAACGAATCTTCAGCTCCGGAGAGGGTTTTCTTGTGACATTTTAAGGGAGGATGAAACGAGTGGTATTTATTTGGGTGTAAACTGCAACCAATCCACTCAAGGTTAAAGAGATAAAATTAATTAAATTCTTCAATTTTCAAACATTCCACATTTTTCAAAGGTACTTTTTTTTTCTCTTCTGTTTTTAAAAAAAAAAAAAGAACATGAAAAATAACCATGTCATTGAAGTTCACACAATGTTTGGTGATAGTTAAAACACATATTTCCAAAAATGGTCATCAGAATCATCAAGATGTAAAATACATTGTCTTAAACTTGTGCTACATTAGCTAACAATTATATTTATTAATATTATTTATGTGATAGCGTTGTTTGCTGAAAAGAGAATGAAAATGTTTCTGCAACAAAGGACTATCCTAGCTTCAGAACGTCTAACTAGACACCTTTTATTGTTTAAATGACCCCCCCCAACATACACACACACACACACACACACACACACACACACACACACACACACGCATGCACGCACACAGTTGAATTATGGAGACTTTAACATATCAGACTCGAAAAGATCTGATGCTCACTTATAGAATCTGATTGCCTTTTTGCAAAGATCTTGAAGCATTTCATTGAACACTGAATAAAACCGAGATCTATGGAGAGAATAATCAGGTGCTGTTTATGATTTTATCGAGTTTGAGGAATCACTCCTGGGGAAGGTGGGTTAGAAGGGACTGGACGGGATGATGGTTTGTTTTCAATTTATTTGGCGAAACTAAGTTAAATAAAAACCAGTGCAGTCACACACTGCATCTTCCCGCGACACCCCTGAATTAAATTTTTTACCCTGACCTACTTGCATAGGTCAAAGATCAAAGCTAGTGCTCTAACCTACTTTCATAGATCAAAGAACAAGCTTTGATCCACGGTCTTACACTGGCCTTCTCCCTCGTCCTTCTATCTTAAATAGTTCCTGAGTGTACAAAAGTTAAAATTTGACCTTGACCTAGTTTTGTCAAGGTCAAGGTCATCGTCTCATTTTTATCTCCTTTGCTGTCCGAGTAATGTCCTTTTTGTTTCATCTTTTCTATCTGCAATGGTTGCGAAGATATTTGGTGGACTAACGTACGGGCGGACGGACAAGCACTGATAATTACAATACATCACCGCTTTGAAGCGGGATGTAAAAATACCTGACACAACAAACATGATTGTATTTATTCTTTTTCTTTATCCAGTTGTGTCTCCCACTCAACTATCTGGCTGTGGGTTGCAGGGATGATTCAGGGAAGTTTAATTATGTAGCCTAGTGTGGTAGTAATGGTTAGTGGTATGCCAGCTCAAAGCAAACACCATATTTAATGTTTTACTTTTTTTTAATAAACTTCATGTGTATGGTGACATGACATTGTGTTAGCAGCGCTAAGTCTGACTTCGCAACATAGCCTATATACAGTTGACTTTGAATTCTGGTTTATTTATATGAAGGTAGTGAAACGGCTAAGCCAGGATATACGGAGGAAACACAGCAGTTTGAGCTCTTCCTGCTCTGTGCCTCATCGACTTTGAGTGTGTAAACAAACTGGTGTTTGAACATGTTTTCTCTGCCTTTGCAGTGTGTTCACACCTGCTGCTGAGTTCCTGTAACAGATGCATCCATACTTAAGGGTCACCAACACACTTCTGCACAGCATTGCTAGCATACAGCTACACATTCACAAGCATGCTGTACACAAACACACTTACAGACAGACAGACAGACAGGCAGACAGACAGACAGACAGACACACACACACACACACACACACACACACACACACTTAGAGGTTGCTCACCATTAAGAATGTATTCACACATGATTGTTAAATACATGTACACAAAGAAAAATCACAGACATACACAAATACACACTGGTAGAAACACAAACACAAGCGCGTGCGCACGCACACACACACACACACACACACACACACAAACAGACAGACACACACACACACACTCACAAACACACACACACACACACACAAACAGACACACACACACACCCACGCACCTGCTGCTCGTCCTCCTCCACAGCCCCTTGTGTTAATGGATGGGAGTCTAATTACTGCTCTCACGCTGGGACTACTTTCTCCACACACGTCTCTGAGGACATGTGTGCACGTTGGTGTGTGTTGGTGGGGTTAGTTACTGTCAGCACAGAGCTCACACGCACTGCTCATTAGCAGACTTTCTCTTTTCCCTTCATTCGCTTACTGCATGACACAGAAACACTCTCAGCTTCATGCGAAACACTGTTGAACAAAGTGTGCTGTTCAGCTGAACATCAAGGTGGCAGCAGCGTGGATTCATGAATGCTTTTTTTATTCTAGGTTATATTTTACATTTTCTCTCTCTCTCTCTCTCTCTCTCTCTCTCTCTCTCTCTCTCTCTCTCTCTCTCTCTCCCTCTCTCTCTCTCTCTCTCTGAGTCTGCCTTCCTCTCTGGTGGAGGTATCTCAAGAAGCAGAAAGAGCTGACTCCTGTGCAGAAAGAGAGACACAAACCCAGACAGGCACTTCCCCATTCAACCACCACTGTTCTGGTTAAAAATAACGATAAGGAACTGTGATCTGCTGCCTCCTTCTCTCACGATTCTGGTGCACACACATTTGCATGCACAATATACTGACACACAAATTCACAAACACACAGCGTTGGTGGTGGCTGAGGTATTCTGAGTCTGTGTTTTGACACGGCCTCGTCTGTGATGCAGTGTGTGTTGTACCATGAACTGCTTCTGCACCAGGGTGACCTCCCTCGCCACTTCCTTTGTGTCTGTGTGTGTGTCATCTCCCTTGTGGTTGTCATACTCGAGGTCTAAATGGAGCACAGAGGAGAAGAAAGGTCTTCAGAGGAAACATCGCTCTTGGGAACGTCTGCAGCTCACAAACAAAGGCCACCTGACTCCTAGCAGCAGGAGAGAAATGCATTCTGCTCAGGACTACAACGACAACGTGTGTTAATAACAGCCTTGCCTCCTGAGGCCCAACTACCTTCTCAGCTAATGTGACACTAATCGTTCATAAATGATGAAACTTTTAAATGTTTGTGCTTTTCTCGTTTGTCTTGCATAATGTTTTTTATTCTGGAGTGCAGAGTGGGAGGAACATTTGTGCTTATTAGTGCGACAGGAAATCTGTGTCATGTGCAATGCTTATTCAGTATGCTATTATTAATACACTCTCATTATGTTACTGCTAATGCAGCTTAGATCTAGTGATTGTGAATTATTTCTGTTTCCTGCTTCTTTTGAAGTGCATGACATCTTCTGTCTTAGATTTCTTGATTTTTTTTTTTGTTAACCAGTTGCAGCCGTTTTGTTGCTCAACTGTGAAAAAAAAAAGACAAAGGATCACGAGTCTTAAACATCATTCTGTTTCCCTGCTGCATTTACATTAACAATCCAACTTAACCTCTACCTGAAATATTTAAACCAAAATCTTTTAGATGAAAAGACTTAATGGTGTAAAGCTATGGATGCCTGCAGTTAGGATTTGACGTTCCTATGCAGTTCCCAATGCAGTATGATTCAGAACGATGACTGCATTGAGCAGTGGTTTTTAGTGAAGATAGCTTTGTACTGTGTGGCGATAGCCTGCAGTTGGACGTCACAGCAGCACATCGTCCCTTTATAGACATAAAGTAAAGACGGGTTTTCACAGATTTAGAATGTGCCTCGCTGTGCCAGGAGGATACGGACTCATCTCTATCTGCCTCATCAGCTGCCTACTGTTGACTGGCGATGCTGAAGGAGCGGCTGTGCAGAGACCAGCGCCCGACTGGACCACCAGGCTGCTCGATTGCTCATCCAAGTCGAAAATGTGTTCTTAGATCTTTGCCTGACATGATGTCCTGCGGGGTTAAGCGTCTGCATGTGTGTGTGTGTTTGGTTGTATGTGTGTCGCAGGAAGCGCTGTCTGGAAGAAATTCATGCTGATCATCCTTCACTGGGGGTGGTGTGTTTGGTTTAAAAGCTTGTTTGCTTCAAGGCAATCTGATTTGTGACACTTTTACACACGCTACAGATATTAAATATGCCATCACAGGATCACATGCGAGCTTCAATCGCCGTCTGTTCTTTGGAAGATTACTGGTGCATATCAGAGGTGTTTGAAGCATTTAACACACACTTGAGTTCATGGAAATTTGACCACACCAAGCCCACTTCAGATTGTTAGTGCATGAGTGGCCACTATGTCTAACTGTGTGTGTTTGTTCTTAAGAGTACATACTGTATTTTGTGTGTGTTAGAGGCAGTAAAGCCATGATGCCGCTCTGGGCCTGTTTCCAACACTTTGTCAGATTGAGCGACCTTCGGCTGACAGGCCCAGAAGTTCACTGGACCGTATGTGTGTGTGTGTGTGTGTGTGTGTGTGTGTGTGTCTTCCATTCTGTAATTTTATTGTATGGTCATGCATGTGTGCAATTGTGTGTATTAATATGGGTGAATGTATGCATGTGTGGCGGTCTGAAGGTTTGTGCACCACACATCCTTGGTGTGTGTGTGTGTGTGTGTGTGTGTGTGTGTGTGTGTGTGTGTGTGTGTGTGTGTGTGTGTGTGTGTGTGTGTGTGTGTGTGTGTGTGTGTGTGTGTGTGTGTGTGTGTGTGTGTGTGTGTGTGTGTCTGCAAATCACTCAGTGAAGCAAACCATCTTGACAGTCTGTGTAGCCACATCACATCACTGTCACGCTACCCTCTCACTTGGGCGAGCGATGAAAGGAGTCCGGAGGGAGAGAGAGAAAGTGAATGGCGGAGAGAATGACAGATCACATTGGATTCGTCAGGAAAAAGTGCTGTGACACACATACACACACACACACACACACACACACACACACACACACACTCTGCATGGAGAGACGACTGACTTGCTGTCGAAGTTCCCTCTAATCCATGGATATCAGCTTGATGGGAAGTCTCCATTCATGTGATCACCTCAGAAGTGTCATGGTCCTGGGTTTGTTTATTTCCTGTTTTATTTTGTAGCTGTATTCTTGTGTTTTCCACTTCCTGTGGTCATGTCATCTGTGTTTCTCTCTTGATTTCTCCTCCACTATGAGTGTCTGATTGTTTCTGCCTGGCCCCAGTTATCTGCTCCTCCCTGCTCCACCCGTCTGCCATTATTTCTGAATTAATTTTCTGTGATTTATTTTTTCCACTGTCAGTTCATCTGTTTAGTGACCTGCTTTTCCCCATGTTGCCTCCTGGATTGTTTCTTTTATGTTATTTTCCTTGTGATTTTTCTTTGTCCCAATGCCTTTTGGCATCTACATGCCAATTTAGAGTTTTTTTGTGTGTTGATTTGCTTGGATACCTGTTTTGGAGTTATTTCTTGTTGTTTTTTTATTTAATTACTGAGCTGATCTTCCTTGTCCTTTCTTTCTTCCGTTGTCTACATAACATTCAGTTTATAATCTCACGCTTTATTTTTATTTGCTACAGATAGATTTTTGATGATGTCAATAAGTGAATTTCCTTTCAAATACTATGACATTGCTTTTGATTTCTCAAGTGTGATGGACAAATCTCAGTAATTAGAAAATATAGAACTGCAATTTCCCTGCGTAGAAAGTGTTCATCTTGTTTCTGTAAGCCTCAATTTTTTATGCTACAGTATTTTATATTTTGCACTGAGAGAAATAAGAAGTGGCTGTGGGTACGAGATGGGTTCTACGGCCATGTGGTTTGATTTTTTAATGCTTTTCAGCCACGCTAACAGCATGACTCTAGAGATGACAGTGGTTGGTGGGTTGGTCCACCACAGAATGATCCCTTGATCCAATCACCATCAGTCTTATACCTGCTGAACATCAGCATGTTTGTCCACTGATGTTAGCATTTACCTTTGTGAGATAGAGAATAAAGTTTCTTGTGGAACTCTAGGAGGATTCAGTCTGTTGTTTGCTGAAATATTTTTGCTGATATTACTTTCCACTTCTGTGCATTGTCTTTTTATTTAGGAGCCTCCAGACAGCTGTGAAATGATGCTGACACCTGTGCAGATCACATTAAGGTATTCAGCCGGGAAGCTGCTCACTCAGCCTTGGCAACAGGGCTAAGTACTATGGCTCTCACAGGAAACCAAAATTATAGCAGGCCTGCTGGTGAGGACATCTGAGGGAAAGTTAGCAACATGCCCTGCTTTGGCTCACAGGAGCATAAAGCTTAAGCATTCCTGCCATGCTGAGATTGTTTTCTCCTCACTGCTTTGGACTCTGTTGCTCATAAATTCCCACAAACTGCCCAATCAATCGAAGATCCAACAGCACTCAACAATACGAATTCCTGTACTGTGGATTTAAGTTCAGATTTCCCAAATGTGATTTTTGGCCTTTTTCACTCAGAACTATGCCAGGAAATGTAATCGTAGTCCTATTTCAAAGTAATGATTTACAAAATTGTACAGGGTAAACTTTCATGACTTCATTTCCTCTCCTGATGTGTCGTCACTCAGCTGTAAATGTAATCCGTTGCTTCTCCAATTATGTTCAAACCCTGCCTGTCAGTGCTGTTTTGACATGTTGGCCTGTGTTTAACTGAGACATTGAGGAGAGTCTTGGCTTGTTCACCTTGTGAACTGCTGCGTACAATGGAACTATCTTCTGAATAACATCCAGATTGCACTTCTCCGGTCCTTTTATGTGCTGGCTGCTTGAGGCGAACAAGGAAAATCTCCTTGATACTTTCTGAGTTTTCAATCTCGGCTAAAAATGTGGAGGACAGATGGTCAATGTTGGCTGAGAACCAGGTTTCAGAGGTTGCTTTAGTTTTCTTTTACTGAAGAAAACAGAGCAGAGCATTAAATAAAACGAATCAACCTGGATGAGCCAAAGAAATAATGTGAGAACACTGCATGTGTGATGAGCGCAGCTTCATAAGAGGTAAATTATTGTTATTAGAGGATTAAATAAAATTTGTTTCCACTTTGATTGCTTTTGTTCATATCATGTTTGGTCGCGTGGGTGTTTCACAGAAAACTCACAACACAAACAAGTATAGTTCATTAGCCAAGACAAGCGAGGAAATTACCATCAATTGTACTGATTTATTACTTTCATTAATTTATGTTGATTTTATTTAATCACTCTGAGTGTCAGCTCCAAATCGTATCAAGATGTTTACAACCCTGGCACCCAGTAAAACGAGGTGTGGTAAGAGTGAAGTTATAATTACATCAGAGTGATGAATGTTTAACTGGGTTAAATTGTAAACAGGTAATTGTTGCATTCAATTTTCTACCAATCAGATATTGATTAGATTGTGCAGCTTATGTTGATGCTTGTATTCTTAATGAGCAGCACATTTCATTTGTATCATCACTGAATGTCCTTGGACTGTTGTCCAAGGAAACGTGGCATCTTCCTCAAAAGGGTCGATATGAACATGAACACAAACACATTCACTATAAATTAGATGTTTTCCTCTTCTAGTTTTGAGAAGGGGAATACACACACACACACACGCACACACACACACACACACACACACACACACACGCACGCACACACACACACACACACACACAACACAGAAGCAGTATAGCACATTCTTTACACATTCTTTCCTCTGCAGCTCCTTCACTTTCCCATTCCCACTCATGTTTGTCAAATGGGGCTGGTGTGAGATGCTGTTCTTACACTACAGGCTGGTAGGGACGCAGGAGTATTTTTTACTAGGCACCCATGTCAGTCACCAAGCATTGAAGGACTTGTGAGAAGGCTTGAGCCTGGAGAGGCTCTTGGTTGCATGTCTGTATGGGAAAAAAAACAACTTAGTTGCTGTGAAAAGGGGGATTGTTTTCTAGCAAGGTCGTAGAACTGACACTTCGAAGTGTATCACAGGAGTCCTCTAGAGACAGTCACCCTTTTGTTTTTTTGCACTATAGGCAGATGTGTGATGGATCAGCACCGACACTGCTGCTGCTGTGTCTTTTGTCACTGAGGTGCCACGAGGAGTTCTGCCTCCGCTCTGACAAAATACTGTCGATAACAGTGGTCTCCACTATGTTCCAGCGCCCCTCTCCATCCCCCACAATTAGAAAGCTCACAGCTGGAAAAGAGTGGTTCATGTTTTCAGACCAAAGTTGGGAAACGAAAAGCTTGATCCAATTCTTCGATTGATTGATGATTGATATTTAATCTAAACTTGTAAAGACATGAAACATTTCATTTTCTGTGCCGGCCACCATTTAGGAGACGTCCTAATTAGGCTTCAGGGCCATGGATAAGGACCGATCACACGAACAAGGCAAGAAGGTTTAGCTGAATGCAGTATTCAAAACGTAACATTAACACTACATATTTTAAGATTTCAAGTCATGTAAAAAAAACAGACTAAGTGAACAGTTTTTTCTGATATCAGACTTCATGTGGCATCTGCAGCATTTCATCCTTCTTTTCTCCACATCCCTGCAAACTTCTGAGCAGGAAACAAACCCACAATGCATTTATGTGCATCAGACATTCATGAAGAACGAGACTGCTGACAAGTCAGGTCAAGTGGATAGTTTGTTAGGTTTATGTGTGGAAGCATTAACAGTTTTTGGACCGCTGATTGCTGAACTATGAATGTTTTGCTATTTGATTTGAACTATTGATTAAGTTAACTGAAACTTAATGTAAATAACACAGAGTAATCAGACATAAAGTGGTGTGTCAGACTTTTTATTACCAGGGAGGTCATTGTGCGCCATTCAAGTCAGTGCAGTAGGATACCTCAGTGACTTAAAGCTTGGCTTAGCCTCCACACCCCCAAGAATGAAATTCATTCATTCAAAGAGATGTAAACGCCAGAGGGGGTGGGGGTGATTCCCTATCCATCCCAAAAAAATCTCACCCTGCTAGCATGTATAACAAAAATATTTGTGTCTTACTGCCCAAAATGAAGTTTTTTCCAAAAAGAAATCTTTTCATGTATGTTCTTTAGGGGACAATTTTATTTTGTCATTAGAATCTTACCCCCAACCCTTTTCTCTTTCTATTGAAAAAACAACACAAACCTGATTAAAAATGGTTTCTATGTCATTCTATCCATGAAAGGTTTTTTTTTTTTTTTTTTACACTTAATCGGTTTGCATTTTACAGAAAACACAGCAAACTTACAAACCTCCTTGCATTTACACAAGCATGAACGAAGGCCCTTGACAAATGTTATACTACATTTTCTGGCAAATTTTACCCTGGGTTTCTCTTGTGGGTGTAGATTTCAGTTGAGCAGCATGAAAGGTGCCAGTAGTGTGATGGGAAGATGGAAAGAGTACTTTGAAGAGTTGAGGAACGTGGAAAATGAGAGGGAACAAAGACTAGAAGAGGTGACTGTTGTGGACCAGGAAGTAGCAAAGATTAGTCAGGATGAAGTGAGGAGGGCATTGAAGAGGATGAAGAGTGGAAAGGCAGTCGGTCCTGATGATATACCTGTAGAGGTATGGAAGTGTCTAGGAGAGGTGGCGGTAGAGTTTCTGACTGGGTTGTTCAACAGGATCTTAGATAGTGAGAAGATGCCTGAGGAATGGAGGAGAAGTGTGCTGGTGCCCATTTTTAAGAACAAGGGAGATGTGCAGAGTTGTGGCAACTACAGAGGAATAACGCTGATGAGCCATACAATGAAGTTATGGGAGAGAGTAGTGGAAGCTAGACTAAGGGCAGAAGTGAACATTTGTGAGCAGCAGTATGGTTTCATGCCAAAAAAGAGTACTACAGATGCAGTATTTGCTTTGAGGATGTTGATAGAGAAGTACAGAGAAGGCCAGAGGGAGCTGCATTGTGTTTTTGTAGATCTGGAGAAAGCTTACGACAGGGTGCCCAGAGAGGAACTGTGGTATTGTATGAGGAAGTCTGGAGTGGCAGAGAAGTATGTTAGAGCGGTGCAGGACATGTATGAAGACTGTAAGACAGTGGTGAGGTGTGCTGTAGGTGTGACAGAGGAGTTCAAGGTGGAGGTGGGACTGCATCAGGGATCAGCTCTGAGCCCCTTCTTGTTTGCCATGGTGATGGACAGGCTGACAGACGAGGTTAGACAGGAATCTCCATGGACTATGATGTTTGCAGATGACATTGTGATCTGTAGTGAGAGCAGGGAACAGGTGGAGAAGTTAGAGAGGTGGAGGTTTGTCCTGGAAAGGAGAGGAATGAAGGTTAGCCGCAGTAAGACAGAGTACATGTGTGTGAATGAGAGGGACCCAAGTGGAAGAGTGAGGTTAGAGGGAGAAGAGATCAAGAAGGTGGAGGATTTTAAGTACTTAGGGTCAACAGTCCAGAGCAATGGAGAGTGTGGAAAAGAGGTGAAGAAGCGTGTACAGGCAGGATGGAACGGGTGGAGGAAAGTGTCAGGTGTAATGTGTGATAGAAAAGTTTCAGCTAAAATGAAAGGAAAGGTGTACAAAACTGTGGTGAGACCAGCGATGTTGTTTGGTCTAGAGACAGTGTCACTGAAGAAAAGACAGGAGACAGAGCTGGAGGTAGCAGAGATGAAGATGCTGAGGTTCTCTCTGGGAGTGACCAGGAAGGATAGGATCAGGAATGAGTACATCAGAGGGACAGCACATGTTAGAGGTTTTGGAGATAAAGTCAGAGAGGCCAGACTGAGATGGTTTGGACATGTCCAGAGGAGAGATAGTGAATATATTGGTAGAAGGATGCTGAGTTTTGAACTGCCAGGCAGGAGGCCTAGAGGAAGACCAAAGAGGAGGTTTATGGAATTTAATGAGGGAAGACATGAAGGTAGTTGGTGTGAGAGAAGAGGATTCAAAGGACAGGGCTAGATGGAGGAAATTGATTCGCTGTGGCGACCCCTGAAGGGAAAAGCCGAAAGGAAAGAAGAAGAAGCATGAAAGGCAGGGGGGCGGCGGCAGTGGCTCAGTGGTACAGCAGACGCCTTATGACCAAACATCGGCGGTTTGATTCCCGCTCCCGCCAGCCATCCTCAGAGTGTGAGTTGACTGTGGGAGGTGTCAGCTCACCTCCCGGTCACCGCCGAGGCGCCCTTGAGCAAGGCGCCCTTGAGCAAGGCGCCGTACCCCCCTGCAAACTGCTCATTTGGGGCGCACCCCGAAGTCGCGACCTGTCACTCTGCCTCCCCTGTACTGCTGCACCAATCACATGCCTACAGGCCCCGAGTGTGTTGTGTCTGTTTCATGGTCCTTTACACAACATCGTGTTGTGATTAACACACACACAGATATACAGTATATATACGTATATACTGTGTGTGTGTGTGTGTGTGTGTGTGTGTGTGTGTGTGTGTGTGTGTGTGTGTGTGTGTGTGTGTGTGTGTGTGTATGTATGTATATATATATATAAATGCATGTACATGAATGGATCCCACTGAGGGATCAATAAACTGAATTTAATCTTCAATCTTAATGAAAGCACTCTCCATCTCACCTACAGCCTGTCTTCACCTCTTTCCTCCACCCACAGCTGGAACCTCGCAGCTAGATCTCAGGTCTTTAATCTTATTAACATCTATCACAGGGGACACATATAAAGACCTTTAATTTTTCTCATAGTAGAGAAACTGTCTGTGAACTATTGATTGTGCTGTCATTACATTCAAATCATGTTTCTCTCACAAGATGCTGCAAGAATGCTGGTGATCATCTGACCCCATCATCGGACCAATTTCACCTTCACTATGCAACTGCTAAGCTAATGACATTTTCACCAACTGTAATTGTATGTCTAATTAGCTAATGTTAACTCAGTGCTAACGACACTTAGCTATGATAATGAAAGAACTGCACCTCTCGTAGATCAGAGTACTCATTGTACATCATCAGGCTACTGTTCAGCTCAAAGTATTCCTTTGTTTTGAGTCCTACTGCGGTCTGATGATGACACTAGTGTATAGGCTCTTTGTCTTGATATCTTCTATCCATTAGTGCACCGTGTTCTTGAGCAGTGCTCATCTGTACATTTTAGAAAGGCGTGACATCCATGCATTGTAAAGACATCAGCTGCCAAAGCCCCTCAAAACAGGCCTACCCAGAATCAGGTCCTGCTCTGCGAGTGGAGCTGCAAGTGTGTGAGAGGCACTTCAGTCAGTGTTTAAAACATATTTGTGAGCAGTGCAACAAAGAACGTGGGCTAAAGTACATACTTCCTCCACTCCTAAAGCTCTGCATCGTGACCCCTGAGAGGCTGTTGATCACGTCTCGTAACAATCTCATCTTCTCCAGCCTTGAAGACTGAACGGCTGAAGGACTTACTATGTCATTCTCTAACAACCACTTGAACCTCGCTACCAAGGAGACCCAGGTACTCCCCAAATCCTAATTAATGAGAGAAAGGCTTTAAGAGGGTGTTCTTGACGCCGGCTGTGACAACTTAATTGTAATTTTTGTGAGGCCCCTCTGGCAGCAATCTTCTCCACTTGACAGCTCTGTGCTACTGATTGAACTGAAAGTCCTCTTTTGCATATTCATTCAGTTACGAGTGAATGTGGTATAGTGGGAGAACATATGACCACTGAGAGAGTGTTTGTATGCAGTTTTATCTTTCTAGGCAAGAATCCATTTAGTATCTATCAACATAGATTATAATTAGAATGGATGTGCTGATAACAAATACATTCAGACAGCAGTAACGTAATGGCTGGTTGTATTTTAGTCTAATATTCCTCAGGAACACATCCATACAGCATGACTATATCACAAGAATAGGCTGAAGGGGGAGGGGTCTTTATTCCTCTGGGGAAAAAAAACTAAGAATGGCACAATAAAAGATAATCCACCTTAAAAAAAGAGGGTTGTTCACAAATAGAGAAATGGTGTCTGATTTCGTAGATACAAGAGCTATAAAAAGATATCCATCCATCCATCCATCCATCTATCCATCCATCCATCCATCCATCCATCCATCCATCCATCCATCCATCCATCCATCCATCTATCCATCCATCCATCCATCCATCCATCCATCCATCCATCCATCCATCTATCCATCCATCCAGAGTTCATTTAAGAATAATTCACATACAATTCTTAAATTGTACAGACATTTTACCAAACAACTTCAATGTACAGTAACTAAAACAAAGCAAATGTGTTTCTTTAAATAACGTAAATACAAGAGGAGTCTTATCTGCGGGGTGGTTTAGACATATTAGTTACACTAATTCTAATATTTTAATATTTTCAGCTAGTACCGAGTTCAGTGTCATTTTATTCTCCCAAAGTACTTAAAAAATACTTATGTAAACAGCACACAACTCATTGAACCCTGACTTAAAGAAAATAATTTATAGCAGAGGCATAATGTTATAAAAACACTGGCAAAATGCTACAAATTAGATCAACACGATATCTGAGATATGAACTACATTACAAGGTCATTGTATTAAATTATGTAGTTTCACATTTTAGACATATTAATAATATTTGCAAGTTCATTTATAACTTAAATATTTGCTAGAAAGACATTCTGAAGTGTTTAATTACATCATTTAAAATTATATTTCTGTAACCAGAGACTAAGTGAGGTACACTGGTACATCTGAAACAATTTCAGGATGGTTATGCCACGTGCACGTCCACTGGGCTCAAGTGGTTTAGAGTGTTTGCCATCATGAATTTCATTAGCCCACCTGATGACATGTGGAAGTATCCTTTAACAGGACACCAAACCTCACATCAGTACTGATGAGAAACACTGGATAAAAGGAGGGAGAAAGAATGATTGTTTGATTGCTGTCTCAGAATAAATGTCTCTTAGAGGTTGAATAAACTATTTCTAAGACTGATATGCTGATGTCAGCAGGGAAGTTCCTGTGCACACAGCCGTTTGTTCCACAGAAGTAAAATTTTGAAATAATTCTTCCGGTGTGAAGGACGATTACAGAAGTTTGTTCAGAGTACATAAATCTGTCATTTCTTTAATGCTTTGTGAGAATAACGCCAAATTATTTCAACTTTTGCAAACTACAAAACCTATATTTTCTGTTTCATCTGAGAATCAACTGTAGCTCCTCAGGGGGGAATGCATTCATCCTGGATGCTGAATATTCACCAAGTGCTGTGTATTAATTATCTTGAGGACTTGGGACACTGTTCCGTAAATTAAGTTCCTGCTTTTTCTAGACAGCACAAACACATCTCCATTCACTTTTTATATATATGACACAACATGACCAGTTAAAACCAAGGCTACCACAAGATTTGAAGAGTGATAAGCAAGAGGCTATGGGTCTTTACAATCTTATACTACATATACATCTATTTCTGTAAAATATAAAAATGAATGTCTTTATTGTGGGATATGTAGTTGCTGTGAATGAAAACTGTTCCAGAATTAGCATTGCTGTTCTGTAGAGTGGGTGATTTAGTGCAGCCCTGACTTCAGGTCAATCACAGTTGGACTAATTCATTCAAAGCATTCACAAAAGAAAAGGCAGAAAGGTGCATTAACAATAATATCTTTAATGTCTGTGGAGCCTCCCTTTTATGAAGTGCACTATATTTTGCACAGTACCTTCCCTGTATTAGCATAATATTAGCTTTTAAAAGACAGGAGCTAAATGCACTTTTCTGCATGAATTATGTAACTAATCGAGACACGTCATCTTCCACATTTCTTTTGCTCCGATCAAGCAGCTCTTCCTCTCTGAAGTAGATGTCCCTAAAAGCATTTCCTTTGAGAGTGCAGTGAGGTGGACAGAAAAGCAGAACAAAAGGTTATTTTGTTGAAAGAAGCAGAGTGGTACAAATTATGAACATCTCATTACACTGGGGTGGCACTTTGTGGAGCAGCAAAACACAATCATAGATGGTGGATCTCAGGTGTCATGTTGGAAAGTGCCAATAGCTCTCTGTCGATGACAAAATTAATTACATTCATTCATTCAAAGACTAAAATACTTGTGAATATTTCACATGTCAGAATTATGGTTAATAGTGTTATTGTTCATTCAGATACAGCTCTTAAAATAGAATAAAAGTATTGTCCACTTGTCTAATGATAAATGATGTTGATATCATTGTCATTACACTATGTGGTGTATGTGAAAGTGATGCAGACACTATAATTTGCTGTGTAGTAATGACAGTCACTCTGATGTTGGGAAATTTTGCATATGCAATTCAATTGGTGAAACATGCCCTTACATCCATACGTGAACCTAAGCTAACCATCTGAAATATCAAACGTTTAACTCCAAAATTGCACAAGGTTGTGATGATGTAAAAAAAGATAAAAAGCAGACAAACTGGAGGCAGTGAAGTACTCTGCTGTCTTCGCACTGTTATAATTTAATGTTTAAATTATGGCTACAGGGCGGCACGGTGGCGCAGTCGGTAGCGCTGTCGCCACACAACAAAGCGGGTCTGGGTTCGAGTCCCGCTCTGTCCGGAGTTTGCCTGTTTCTCCCCTTGTCTGCGTGGGTTCTCTCCAGGTTCTCCGGCTTCCTCCAACCTCCAAAAACATGTGCTTCAGGTTAATTGGCCGTTCCAAATTGCCCGTAGGCGTGAGTGTGTGTGGTTGTACAGGTTCTTCTCAAAAAATTTGCATATCCTGATAAAGTTAATTATTTTCTGTAATATACTGATAAAAATTCGACTTTCATATATTTAGATTCATTACACACAACTGAAGTAGTTCAAGCCTTTTATTGTTTTAATATTGATGATTCGCCAAAGAAGTCAAGTAAAACCAAAAATCCCTATCTCAAAAATTAGTACATTTCATCCGACCAATAAAAAAACGTGTTCAAAAACACAAAAAAAGTCAACCTTCAAATAACTATGTTCAGTTATGCAATCAATATTTAGTCAGGAATCCTTTTGCAGAAATGACTGCTTCAATGTGGCGTGGCATGTGGCTCAGCGGTAGAGCGGACGTCTTCCAACTAGACATCGCCCAGACATCAGCGGTTCGATTCATGCTCCCACCAGACATCCGACATCGGAGTGTGAGCTGACAGTGGGAGGTATCAGCTCACCTCCCGGCCACTGCCGAGGCGCCCTTAAGCAAAGTGCCGTCCCCTTACAATTGCTCAATTGGGGCGCTACCAGAAGTGGCTGCCCTTCACTCTGCCTCCCAATGTACTGTTCGTTGTGTTCACTAACTGCATGCTCACAGGTCCCTTGTGTGTTTCAGGGGCCTGCGAATATACAAATATATATCCTGTATGTAACACAAAGACATGTATACAGTAGAGTGAAAAAAGTAATTCCCCCGTTAAGGGGATAAATAAATAAAGGTTGATCTTGTTGAACTTTTTGGCATGGAGGCAGTCAGTCTGTGGCACTGCTGAGGTGTTATGGAGGCCCAGGATGCTTCGATAGCAGCCTTAACTTCATCCTTGGGTCTGGTGTCTCTCAACTTCCTCTTCACAATATCCCACAGATTCTAGATGGGGTTCAGGTCAGGAGAATTGGCAGGTCAATTGAGCACAGTAATACCATGGTCAGTAAACCATTTACCAGTGGTTTTGGCACTGTGAGCAGGTGCCAGGTTGTGCTGAAAAATGAAATCTTCATCTCCATAAAGCTTTTCAGCAGATGGAAGCATGAAGTGCTCCAAAATGTCCTGATAGATAGCTGCATTGACCCTGCCCTTGATAAAACTCACTGACCAACACCAGCAGCTGACATAGGCCTCCAGACCATCACTAACTGTGGGTACTTGACACTGGATTTCAGGTAATTTGGCATTTCCTTCTCCCCAGTTTTCCTCCAGACTCTGGCGCCTTGATTTCCGAATGACATGCAAAATTTGCTTCTATCCAAAAAAAGTGCTTTGGACCACTTAGCAACAGTCCAGTGCTGCGTCTCTGTAGCCCAGGTCAGGTGCTTCTGCCGTTGTTTCTGGTTCAAAAGTGGCTTGACCTGGGGAATCCAGCACCTGTATCCCATTTCCTGCACACGCCTGTGCACGGTGGCTGTGGATGTTTCTACTCCAGACTCAGTCCACTGCCTCCGCAGGTCCCCCAAGGTCTGGAATTGGCCCTTGTCCACAATCTTTCTCAGGGTCCGGTCACCTCTTCTGATTGTGCAGCGTTTTCTGCCACACTTTTTCCTTCCCACAGACCTCCCATTGAGGTGCCATGATACAGCACTTTGGGAACAGTCTATTTGCTCAGAAATTTCTTTCTGTTTCTTACCCTCTGGCTTGAGGGTGTCAATGATGGCCTTCTGGACAGCAGTCAGGTCAGCAGTCTTACCCATGATTGCAGTTTTGAGTAATGAACCAGGCTGGGAGTTTTTTAAAGCCACAGGAAATTTTTTGCAAGTGTTTAGAGTTAATTCGTTGATTCAGATGATTAGGTTAATAGTGTAAGGTACCTTTTCATGATATGCTAATTTTTTGAGATAGGAATTTTGGGTTTTCATGAGCTGTATGCCAAAGCATCAGTAAGAAAACAATAAAAGACCTGAAATATTTCAGTTGGTGTGCAATGAATTAAAAATATATGAAAGTTTAATTTTTATCATTACATTATGGAAAATAATGAACTTTATCACTAATTTTTTGAGAAGGACCTGTATGTGTCTGTGTAGCTCAGTAGTGCACTGGCGTTGCGCCCGGAGTTTGCACTGCCTCACGCCCTATGACAGCTGGGATAGGCTCCAGCTCCCCGTGTCCCACACAAGCGGATGAAACGGACAGAAAATGAATGACTGAAAGAACAGGGGATGCAAGCTCCCTGGTTTAATTCTCATACCCACCAATTAAAGCAGCATACCCGAGAGGAAATGGCATTTTACTAATCTAGGAGAACACCGCTCTGCATGGCAAGATAGTTTACATGAATACAGGTAGGCACTTTGTTCCGCTAGAGCAGCCTATTATTCATTCATCATTAATTGAGGACAATAAAAACAATCACAGATTCTTGTTCAGTACTGCATCCAGGCTGACAAAGAACCACAGTGCTTATGAGCCTAGTATTCCATCAAGTCTCCACAGCAATGATTTTATGAATTTCTTCAATAATAAGATCCTGCTCATCAGAGACAAAATTTATGGTGTCCTGTCCTCCACCAATTCTAGTTCTTCTTTAGATCCTTAGATCTAAACACACAGCTGACTCTTGAACCCTTTGGTTCTATGGATGTCTTTTCTCCAATACAGATCAGTCAGCTGATTAAAATAGTCTCCTCAGGTAAACCATCCTCCTATCTGTTAGAGCCAATTCCAACAAAACTCATCAAAGAGGCCTTACCTTTATTTAGCAACCACTTCCTTATATGATTAACCTGTCATTATTAACAAGATATGTACCACGGTCCCTCAAAGTAGCTGTAATCAAGCCACTTCTCAAAAAATCTAACCTGGACCCTGCTGTTCTAAATAATTAGAGACCTGTTTTTATCTAAGATCTTGGGGAAAATAGTTGCTAATCAGTTATGTGATTTCATTAAATCCAACAGCTTATTTGAGAATTTCCAGTCAGGTTTTAGGGAACATCATAGTACGGAAACGGCACTTGTCAAGGTTAGCAACGACCTTCTAACCGCTTCAGACAGAGGACTTCTTTCTACACTGGTTCTCTTGTGTGGCTTTTGACACAACTGACCATAATATTCTATTGGCACGACTGGACAAAACAATTGGTATTAAGGGATCAGCACTGATGTGGTCTAAGTCCTATTTAACTGACCATTCCCAGTTTGTTAATGTTAATAACGACTCCTCCCAGTCCACTACAGTAAGCTGTGGAGTTCGTCAAGGCTCAGTTCTTAGTCCAATATTGTTTATCTTATACTTGCTTCCTCTGGGTAATTTGATAAGGAAACACTCCATCAATTTCCATTGTTATGCCGATGATACACAATTGTATCTCTCGATTGAACCTGATGTAATTAGTCAGTTTGGCAAATTACAGGTGTGTATCAAAGAGATTAAAGATTGGATGACCATGACCTTTTTGCATCTAAATCCTAGTAAAACTGAGGTCATTGTGCTCGGCCAAAAACCATGAGGGATGTAGTGCCCAGTGACGCAATAGCCTTGGCATCACGTTTGAGGCCAAAACCACTGCGAGGAACCTAGGTGTCATCTTTGATCAGGATCTGTTGTTTAACACACACATAAAACAGGTGTCTAGAACAGCCTTTTTCCATCTCCAAAACATTGCTAAAATCAGGCATATTGTAAAACGGGATAATGTGGAAAAATTAATCCATGCTTTCATCACTTCCAGACTACATTACGCTCTTTTTTCAGGCTTTCCCAAAAAGTCACATATGACACTTCAACTGATCTAGAATGCTGCTAACCATGTTCTGACCAGGACCAGTACCAGAGATTATATTTCTCCTGTGTTGCACTGACTTCCTGTGAAAGCTAGAATATATTTTAAAATACTCCTCCTCACTTACAAAGCCTTTCATGGCCAGGCACCGACCTATCTGAAGGAACTTTTGGTTCCATATAATTCACCTAGAGCATTACGCTCTCAACATACTGGCCTACTGGTGGTTCCTAGAATCTACGAGAGTAGGACGGGGGCTAGAGCTATTAGCTATCAAGCCCCTCTATTGTGGAACCACCTCCCTTCCTCAGTTCAGGAGGCAGACACCCTCTCACTATTTAAGACTAGACTTAAAACATTTCTTTTTCAAAAAAATTTAGAATTAAGGCGGCTTAGGCTGTTAAGTTCTTTTTCTCATAGACCTACACTGCTGGACACTCAACATTAAAACTCACTGAGCTCCTCTCTCCTCCTTCTTCTGACCCTCTCTGACCCTCTTTGTTACTCATCCTCCTCTCCAACCTCTCTCTCTCCTAGTCTCCAATGTCTTCGCTGGAGTCTCTGTGCTCTGTGTCCTCACAGATTTTCTCAGGTTCACCCCTCATCCATCCATCCGCTGTGGACGTGCTCCTCCAATCCCACCAGTATCGCCCTTCATCTATCCATCGGCTGGGGTTCTGTTGTCTTTCTTCCTCCGTGCCACTATACAGTCATCCATGCAGCTGTAATTGTGCCTTGAATTAACCAACTACACTATGGGGAACATGTATTAAAGGCAACGATCCAGGAGTTGGTAAATGCAGCCTGACTTTCCTGTTCCCAATTCAACGCCTGCGTCAAATCGTCTAACTATAACCAAACCAACCGGTCACGGCAGATGGCCGCCCAAAAGAGTCTGGATCCCGCCTGGAGTTTCTTCCTTAATGAGGGAATTTTTCCCCACCACTTATGCTTGCTCTGGAGGGCTTTTGGGTTTTTCTGTCTGTTAAAGTGCTTTGAAATGGCTGTTGCCATGAGTAAGCACTATATGAATAAAACTTGATTGATTGATTGGTAGATTGATTGATTGATTGATTGATTGATTGATTGATTGATTGATTGATTGATTGATTGATTGATTGATTGATTGATTGATTGATTGATTGATTGATTGATTGGTTGGTTGATTGATTGATTGAACTATGCATTACATTCACTGAGCTTTTTCATTGCTTCTCATTTCCATTTCCAAAGCTGTGGGGTGAAACAGTGTAACCTTCCTCTCATCTCTTGGATAGAGTTATCAGCTGCTTGATACTATGGTGTTAAAGAGAGCCACTATGTGTGTGCCAGCACATGTTTCCCTGATGGCATCATCAAATCCCAGCAGCTGGACTTCCCCACTTTGCTTAATATCCCTTGTCAACAACTACTTTAGGTTCGCTTCTCACCCTTGGTATTCTAATCAGTTCTATTATGGGCTAAACTGCCACACTGGCCCTGCGGCCAGCTGCCGGGCATGTTTAGTGGGTTTGGATATGTGCCTACATAGTGATAGCATGCCAGCATAGGGACAGCGCAGTTTGGTAGACCTTTGATGAACAGACACACACATATACACACTGAGACATGAACATAGATATGGCTATGGGTAAATACAAATAGGAACTTCGTTTTTAAAAAGAGACACCGGACATGAATCATAAATAAAAGCTTGTTTTAAAAAAACATGATGGCTGATGATAATTGAGTAGCTAGCTGTCGTAAATTTTTCCCAGCACATTAAAATGTATGCATGCATTTTCAAATCCATACTCCTGACCATCCTGCCAGGTGGTCAAAAATGTGACAGTAGTGACCTGTGGGGCACCGCCTCCACTCCCACTACCAAGAGAAGGAAATATACTGCATTACATCAAACACATTAATTACATTACATAATTAGAAGCAGAAAGTATTTAGATGTAACACACCTTTTAATCCCTCTGCCTTAATTTAAATAGTTTTGAAATTATATTGTTGATGTTTCCTCATCCGTCATGGTTGAGGAATACTGGCCATGCGAGAAATCTTTTGACTTTTGGCAGGAAGGTAAGAATATCTGTGGGACATGGCTCTCTGCACCCATAACCATCCCACTTCTACTGGCAGCAACCTGGCATTGTCTTCATGTTATTGCTGGAATGTGATCATCTGACATGCTCATCTTAGTTTAGAAAAGAGACGAGGTGAAACAGTGTGAAACCTGCTCTCCCTTTTATTCACTTTTGAATAAATAATTCTTGTTTCCTGATTGAACAATGTTCTTTAGCAGAGTCTGTGGTTTGGTTTAAAATTAACATCAGTTTTTAGTAGCATCTCTGCATGGTTCTTAAATTTTGCACCAACCAAAAAAACATTTATATCACCAGCTACCACATGTAGCTGGAAACATGCATGTTCCTGAAGGTGAGAGGAAACCAGACAACCCTGAGAGAACCCACGCTGGGGGGAACATATAAACTCCACACAGACTAGGACTCGAACCCAGAACAATCTTGCTGTGCAGTGAGAGTGCTACCCACTGTTCCACCGTGCCCCCATATTCACTTATCTTGCAACTTAAACATCATCTTCAGTAACATGAGAATGTAATTATAAATGTTTAAAATCTGTTTTAAATCAAGATGACTTTGATCACCTGTCAAACTCCACTATAGTCAGCCCAATCATTTGGGAAACTGCTTCAAAGTACCTTCTGGCAAGAAAGGGGACAGCTTACACAATACAAAATCATATGGGGTGTGGCTATGGTGTCTCTGTTCAAGCTTAGGTATGTGCTGAGGCCTCTGAGTGCTAGCATACCTGAACACCTGGAACAGTTCTTCAATGACAGACTATCTACAGCAACAGTCGTGCAGTCCCACTTGTAGAGTTATGGGTCATTTGCGGCTGATAACCATTGTGTTCATTGACGTTTACCACCATGTGGATTTCATGGGACTACGTTACAGATAGACCAGTTTGTCACTCTTGTCAATTCCCTCCAAGTTGGAACTCTAGCTTTTGATGACAGCAGGGCAGCTCACTTCCGCCTTTCACTTGGTCTCACTGCAGTATTAGTGGACTGAGGACATGGACTCCACTCCCATTTCTGTAGACAGCAGAGTAACGGTGTTTTTGTCCATTTACCACCTGATGGAAGAACAGACGATTACGATCATCTTATCTTCAGCCACTTATGTGAAATATGGGTTGCGGATTGTCTTGGAGCCTATTCCAGGCGGCTATGGTTGAGAGGCAGGGTACACATTGGATGAGTCACCTGTTCATCACATGGCCATACATACACAAACATGTTTTTGGAGGTGGGAGGAAGCCAGAGAATGTGTGCAAACATGGAAGAGAACAAGCAAACTCCACACAAAAATGCCCCAGTTGGAATCAAACCCAGGACCAATCCACTGGGCCACCATGCTGCCTGTACAACTTCAAGCATATAAATGTAGAAACTACATACAGTGATTAATATGAACATCAAATAATGTGGAAAACATTGTTAGTTTATGTCGTATTGCACATGGCTTATTGAACACAACATTGAAGGTACCACTGTGAGCTGAAGAACTGTGTCCTCTTTCTGAGAGAGAGCCTGACAGACAAATTGATGGGCAGTGGGCAGTGTGCCAAGCCTATGATAAGTGAAGATATGAGTGTGGAGAAACCTGATAGCAGGATGGCAGCACTCAGCGTGTTTGAGGTGAAAAGAGGAGTGGGGAGGGCATAACACTAACAACAGCATTAGTTTGAAGTGGACAGCTTGAAGATATTAACATGAGGTGCTGTTCGCCTGTGTGAAAGGTGGGAAAGTTAATGACACATCAAGCAAAAGTGGTGCTGAGAGGCAATCTAACCAGAAATATGAATGAGGGTGAAATTCTATCGCAAAGTCTCCCACAATTCCTATTATTCTCTACCGGCTGACTTGTATCATATCCAGTATAGTCAAAAAAATCACCTTTGCAACCGCTGGTTTGAGTGTTTTCCTCTGACAGTTGCTTCCTGCTCTTTAGGAACACTCTACAATGATTCATTGATAAGTGAATTTAGAATTTAGCTGCTAGCACCAACACTCAAAAGAAATACACATCACTATCTCTACCCTTTTCCAGCCCTCTGAACTCCCTTACAAACTCCATATCTTGAGAGGGATTCAGACATCTGGTCTCTGAAATGAGCTGCGAGAAGAAAACTTTGTGAGCAGGATTAAAGAGGGTTGGTGGTTGGTGTCATACCCATGTCCATCATTCTCATCTATTAAGTTACATTATATGAGTAGAAATGTTAGGTTAAAAAAGATGTTTTACTACAGGCTGATAGATGTACAGAAATGCTATAAATGAAAACCAGCTATGCTCCCTTGGGTGTTACAATCCCATCAGGAAATATGATAAATGAGACAGGAGTGTTACGAATTACTGCTGAGCTCAAGTTCATAATTAAAAAAAATATTCAACCTTGTACATTGAGAAGACAGATATTTTAAATAAAGCTTAGAAGCTGACTCAGAAGGCGAAGGCAGCCGTCTGAAAACCTTACAGCTGCATTCTAGCAATCAAATAACAGCCTATATACCTCTGACCAGGGCACACGGCAGGAGCAAGAGGGAGAACAAAGCAAATGGGTTTCTTCTATAATCTAGCTCTGATTATAGGGATGGGGTAAAGGAAGAGCCTGGGGCTGCGTTTGCTAACGCTATATTATATATCGTATTTACTTGCACTAGAGGAGCATTCCCCACCACACTTGTAGTTGAACCACAGGCGGAGTGGATCAGTCACAAGTGATTGCTTATGACAGAATCAAATCTTTCCCCTAAAGGAAATGAAAGTAATGTCTGTCTGAAATGGGGAGTTACAGAAAAAAAAATCTAGTCCTCATTTAGTTGAAATATGGAGCAGAAACAAATCATTACTTCATTAAAAATGCTGCAACTTTCATGTGACTATGTCAGCAATACTACTTTCCTATTTCGGCTCCTTGAAGACAATAAAAGGTTCTGAATTTATTTGAGTGGGTGGAGTGAGGTAATTAGAGCTATTGATCTGACTAAATGATAGCCTTTGCCTAGCGCTGAAGGGCATGTCCTCAGCAAGCCCCAGTCTTATCTGATGACCCATGAAATCGATGGCCTGGCTGCAATCTCTCAGCTGATTTACTGCATTCTGTTTATCTCACAAGGCTGAGTGGGTCCACATGCAGAAAAAGTAAAACACAAGGCTATGCACATTATTATACATTTTCCATAAACAAGCATAAATGCTACACAATTCCCTTTGAAATACCTCTGTCATAAGGCACGACACGCAGGGGCTCGCTTCCTCGGTGAAATTATTTTGCTCTGGTCCATAATGAACTGAAATTCTCTAATAGCCTGTTGAGTGATGGAAAAAAGGACATTTTAAATGTCAGCATGTCAGACTGCTCACACATTCCTTTAAATGTTTTTTTCTCCATTCTTTCAAATTAAAATTTAATTTTGGAGCAAGAGACATGCAGTTAAACTCTGCCAAAAATGTGCAGTTTCAGTTTGCAGGGTAGCAATTTTAACAACTGTTTATCATATAATTTGATTTTACAAGACACTCAAACGATGGAACAAGAAATGCTCATATGTCACTGGTGTCAGATAAAATTAAACCAGAATTAACGGTGCTTTCTGTCAACAAAATGATGATCTGGCAAGTCATAAATATACTGATGCAAGGGCTATTATGATCATGAAATTTCAGCAGATGTGACATGTTGACTTTAAAGGGTCGTAGTTAAACCACCGACCTCCTGATGAACAGACTCTAACCATCTGAGCCGCAGATAACTGCAAATAAGGATTTTTTCTTTTTTATTTGCTTGATTTATCCCACCAGTCTTATTATGGTTTGACCATTTAAATACAGTTTATGAAGAGAAAGAGGCATTTATTGGTACTGTCACATTTCTTGTTAGGACCTCTGTTTGAAAGCTTCAGTAGAATGTTTCCTCAATGAACCGGGGGCTGTGGCCATCTGTCCCAGTTTAGTAAACTGAGCAGAGGGGTGTACCCATGGAAAGTTTTGTAATTTGCAGCTTAAGATGTTTTGACCACTACATTTTTAGTGCAAATTCAGCAAAATGCTCACCTTGACACTTTTGATTTGTCTTACAAACAAACTGTGCCCATGGCAGTGCTGCGGTGTTTGGTTATACAACTACTGTAGATCATCTATGACATTGACTACCATGGATGCTCCTTAAAAGTTAAAATGCCACCAGAGAAAAGTGGTTGATTGCACTAATGGATAGTTTGATTCTCCTCTCATGGAAGAAGGGTAACTATGACATCATTACAGAATGCCAATTGAGCGTCAAAGGTTGGAATATAAACACAACTTTGGATGCAACCACAGATTTATATAGAGATGAATGGTAGTCAAATAAATACAATCAGGCAGTAATGAAATTACTGTGTCAAGGGCAGGTAAGTTATAATATCACAAGGTATTCATTCAAAACAACTTCTTCTTTTCCTTTTGGCTTTTCCCTTCAGGGGTCGCAAGAGCGAATCAGTTGCCTCATCTAACCCTGTCTTCTGCATCCTCTTCTCTCACACCAACTACCTTCATGCCCTCTTTCACTACATCCATAAAACTCCTCATTGGTCTTCCTCTTGGCCTTCTGCCTGGCAGTTCAAAACTCAGCATCCTTCTACCAATATACGTACAGTGGTACCTCTACTTATGAAATTAATTGATTCTGGAAGAAATTTCTTAAGTAGAAAATTCCGTAAGTAGAGATGCGTTTTCCATGCAAATGCCCTAATCTGTTCCAAGCCGCCCAAAATTCAGAAATAAATGTTTTAAAAAGCATAAAAATGGATCAAAACATGTAACAAATACATGTTAAATTAGATTACATTAAATGAGAGTTGTGCGTAATGTAAAAGACAAAGAATAGAGTAAAGAATAAAAATGATGGTCATTTACCTTTTAACCGCTGTCCTCATTGTTTTTGCCCTCTTTGGTTCATGCGCTACTTAACTCACCATGCCGAACAACAGAGTGAATTCCAGTCCTCCTTTTGAACTTCTCTAGAGGAGTTGCCTTAAACTCCCGGTGTTTTATGGCTTCCTTTTGTCGTGATAATGTGGCGATTGTAGATGCATTACCGCCGTATTCTTTGGCAAGATCAACCAAACGCATCCCTTTTTCACGCTTTTCTATTATATCTTGCTTTGTTTGTATGGACAAAAAAACTATTTTCTTCTTCTTGTCTTTTCCTCTTCTCTCTATCACTTTCTTGGGGTCCATAGTGAATACTCTAAAAGGTAATATATTTACCTAAAACTATCAGAACACCATATGTGTTGAAGGCCAAATGATGAGGACGCTGCATAGACACCTATCTAGCTACAAATAGAGGTCCCTCTTCGCCAGTGGGATGCCAGGATGCTAGATAATAGCCTATAAGCAGCTGTAAGAATGTTGCGTTCAGGGAACTTTGGGAGCTGTGAGTAGCAGCCCATACCATTTTTTTACCTTTCGTATCCTGAAATTTCTTTCGTAACCAGACCCAATATTTTCCTGTTGAGGCGTTTCGTAACTTGAAAATTTCGTATGAAGAGATGTTCGTAATTAGAGGTACCACTGTATTCACGATCTCTCCTCTGGACATGTCCAAACCATCTGAGGCTGGCCTCTCTGACTTTATCTCCAAAACTGATGTACTCTGATGTACTCATTCCTGATCCTATCCTTCCTGGTCACTCCCATAGAGAACCTTCGCATCTTCATCTCTGCTACCTCCAGCTCTGTCTCCTGTCTTTTCCGCAGTGACACTGTCTGTAGACCAAACAACATCGCTGGTCTCACCACAGTTTTGTACACCTTTCCTTTCATTTTAGCTGAAACTCTTCTATCACACATCACACCTGACAATTTCCTCCACCCGTTCCATCCTGCCTGGACACGCTTCTTCACCTCTTTTCCACACTCTCCATTGCTCTGGACTGTTGACCCTAAGTACTTATTATCCTACACCTTCTTGATCTCTTCTCCCTGTAACCTCACTCTTGCACTTGGGTCCCTCTTATTCACACACATGTATTCTGTCTTACTGCAGCTAACCTTCATTCTTCTCCTTTCCAGGACAAATCTCCACCTCTCTAGCTTCTCCTCCACCTGTTCCCTGCTCTCACTGCAGATCACAATGTCCTCTGCAAACATCATAGTCCATGAAGAGTCCTGTCTAACCTCATCTTTCAGCCTGTCCATCACCATAGCGAACAAGAAGGGGCTCAGAGCTGATCCCTGATGCAGTCCCACCTCCACCTTGAACTCCTCTATCACACCTACAGCACACCTCACCACTGTCTTACAGTCCTCATACATGTCCTGCACCGCTCTAACATACTTCTCTGCCACTCCAGACTTCCTCATACAATACCACAGTTCCTCTCTGGGCACCCTGTCATAAGCTTTCTCCAGATCTACAAAAACACAATGAAGCTTCCTCTGGCCATCTCTATACTTCTCTATCAACATCCTGAAAGCAAATACTGCATCTGTAGTACTCTTTTTTGGCAAGACACCATACTGCTGCTCACAAATGCTCACGTCTGCCCTTAGTCTAGCTTCCACTACTCTTTCCCATAACTTCATTGTATGGCTCATCAGCTTTATTCCTCTGTAGTTGCCACAACTCTGCACATCTCTCTTGTTCTTAAAAATGGGCACCAGCACACTTCTCCTCCATTCCTCAGGCATCTTCTCAGTATTTAAGATCCTGTTGAACAACCAAGTCAGAAACTCTACTGCCACCTCAGGACTGAGTGCCTTTCCACTCTTCATCCTCATATTTGCTACATCCTGGTCCACAACAGCCACCCCTCTAGTCTTTGCTCTCTCTCATTTTCCTCGTTCATCAACACTTCAAAGTATTCTTTCCATCTTCCCATCACACTACTGGCACCTGTCAGTACACTTACATCCCTATCCTTAATCACCCTAACCTGCTGCACATCCTTCCCATCTCTGTCTCTCTGTCTTGCCAGCCTGTCCCTCATTACTGTCCAACCTAGCATACAAGGCATCATATGCCCCTTGTTTGTCCTTTGCTGCCTCTACTTTCTTTTTAGCTAACCTCTTTCTCTGTATACACTCCTGTACCTCCTCATTCTTCCTCATTCATTCATAACAACTATCACATTAAATTGAAATATGTGCAAATGTAGTATTGAACAATTTTCCCGCAATGACCTGGTGATGTGCTGGCGACATGTCCGGCTTGTAGCCCGCCTTTCACCCATAGCCAACTGAGAGAGGCTCCAAAAACCCCCGTGACCTGCAAAGCAGAAAAGGGGCTGAAGACGAAAAAAATTATGGTTGTCTCGCCTTCAACAAAGCAGATGGATAGATGTGTATTGATGGACGAATCCACAATCCTTTCATTACCCTTAATGAGCTGCTGCTGTTGCCTCATCACAAACGTATGCTCAGCACCCAACAAATTCTATGCAGAACAAAATGTTCCATATAATGTTCTTCCTATTTGTGAACTCCAGCTAAACTTTTTAGCAGAAAAATATCCCTGGGAAAACTTTTTTTTTTTTTTACTGATATCAGTAATGGTAGAAAACGCCACTCTGCATTTGTTATCATTTGCATGGAAAGGTAAAGGTAAGTGGTCCTCAGAGGTTCTCTTTCACTCTCCAGCTGAAGTACAGGATAGGTCACTGTTGACCTGATGCTTAAAGCAGCCACTTGGTGGTTAATCACAAAAAATAACACCAACCCACTAAAGAGGCTTACACTGGGTTGGCCTGCTGACTTTTTCACTATGAGTGTTGAATAAATGAGTGTATTAATCACAGACCGTACCAGAGGCAGAGCCATTCTGAATTCATTAGTGCTCAGTAGAGCAACTTGAAAAAGAAAAAACATATAAACATCTGTGAACTCATTTCAAATGTGACACTGCACTGTACAACGACACAGATGATTGTCTTACATGAGCTTAATATCATATTTCAGCACAAAAGTTCCATATAATACAATGACACTATGAGTAACCTGCATTCCCAGTGCAAAAAAAGCAAACAAAAACACAATACTAAAAAACAAATGATATTATTTAAATAAAATAGTAAATTTGTTACCATGGACACAGACATCACCATTACTGGAAAAAAACTAAATTGTGCAGATGTGGACAGAGTTCAACCTCTACACTGGGGGAATGTGAGTAAACTGTGGCTAAAAATACAAAAATTAAACAATTTAGGATATAGCTGATTATTGTTGTACAGAGTACAGATTATGTTGAGGAAGACATACAGTATGAACAGATTTAATCCATTATGTACTAGCTGGAATAGGGCAGTCCTTCATTCCTTTAGTTGGATTCTAGAGGTGTCATGACAGAAACAAAAGCAAATTTGGTCAAAGTTCTTTGAGAAGCTTCCTGTCTTATCTCATGGCTTCATTTTTATTTATCTTTAGTGCCTAAACAAACTGTCCTGATTGACAGCTGTGTTTTTAAAGAGCTTTGCCAACTCGTTCAGGTTTCTTTACTGAGTAAGACGGCCCTTTCAAGGAGGGATTTATGTAAATAGCTGATAAAGAAATGGTTGAACATCCTCAACAGAGTGGTTAGAGTTTAACATTTTTATTTATTTGCATCCATTTATTATAAATACTTTTACTTGTGGTTTCTGTTGGTGCGTCTTTCCTGTTAAGTGGACTGTTGGCTGTAATAATTCTACTTCTTATAAGTATGAAGAAATACACACCAACAGACACTTTGTGTGTTTAGGCTCCACTATTTTGTCTCTTGACATACATGTGTGCAGGCCTACCTTTGCAGATAGATACAGTATCTCTAGCCATTAGGACAAACAAATATATGGATGTCAGCCAAATAAAGGCCGTCATCCTTTCTGGTTCAGATGCTGCTCATGTCTGTGTTTGTCTCTTTTGATAAATCCCTTTCATCTTGTTTGCATTGATTACAGGCTGACGAGTCTCACTGATACACTTAGAGGCCTACAGCCCCCGCAACTCACACTGGGTCCATTGTGGAGAGGAATGTCTCCTTTCATGGCCTGAACTCGCCTGTGAAAGCATGTCAGTAATCCCTAGTCAGTGGGTGCTTCACAGTGCTGCTGCAACCACCTCACCAACCAGACCACAAGGCTCCATTTTGTTCTTCACCAAGGAAAAGTTACTGGAATGGTTGAAAGAGTAGAATGCTGAATGGACAAAGTAATTAATCCAATGGATGCTGATAATCAAACAAGCCCAGGAAGGTGAGGCTACTTACCCAAGATGAAATTTACAATCATTATTTGAAGTGCTAGACAATCCTTCATTTTCAAGCATCTCACATTCTGCACACCACATCTCCATCATCTCTCAGCAGAAGCTGTATTGCTTTGCAAAGCCTTGCCTTATTTTCATACTGCATGATTCTCAAAGGTTACTAAACATGATTTCTTAGGAAGAAACAAAGCCCTTAGAAGCTGGAACCAGAATTTGTTATAAAAACTTTATTCAAACGCATTAACTCAAATAAACTGATCTTGTAGAGTGTGCCTTGAATATGTTTTACTTCTCATCCAAAAGGCCTCTTCAGTCTGGTGGTGGTTGGTATTATCTCTGTTCTTTGAGGTGTGGACAGTGCTATTCATATTCCAACGACTGTTGCCAGGACCCACCTGACTGTCCCAATGATGGTCATTAGGACTGCCAAGGAGAGTCAATGGTGGTAGTTGGATTACAAATTTCAAAGACTGTCATTAAGCTCTCATATGCTAATGGTTTTTATTAGCAGGAGCCACTTCATGAAACAACCGGCTGAGCAGAGTAATTCTTTTTGTAGTGCTCCCTTTTAGAAAGTTTTGTACAAGTCCAGTTGGTTTAATTTAACGCCTTTCGATAACAATGACCTGGACGAATGAGAACCTTTGCAGACATAAAAGCTTTGGTTTTTCAATAAGTTTTACTATACATACCTTCAGCCATGTTTATGTTTAATATCCACATGAAACTCTGTGACCATATGACATATTTATGCCATATTTATGCTTCAATAAGGAGGCTGATGAACATAAACTTAGAGCCTTCTTTGTTACCTTGTTTTTCTGCAGAAGAATTAAATTGATAAGAAACAAATGAGACATGCTGACCAATTCTGGACCTATAATCTATTCTGTATTAAATTTACAACTCATTAAAGTTCTACTTAGCTTTAACATTACAAAATAAGTTACTTTTTTTCAGCATTTAATAGTTAAATTTAGTGCATACGAATAAAAATCGAGTACAGCAGTACACTTAAGGAGGTGGACCAGGTGAAAATCAAATACTTTTCAAATATTTATAAGATACTCAATTAGGAAAATGTGACAGTACACATGTACTGTACATTGACAGGAAAAGAAATCAACACCTTTATCAATGTTTTGATCAAGAGTATTGCCAGGCATGTCTACATGAATTTTTATGTGATGTATTTTCAGACATGCTAACATCACTCAGGCTCACAAAACGTTTCTCTTGACAATCAGAGGTGAGAGCTGGTCTGGAAACTTGGTTGGTCATGGTTTAAGACCCAGAAAATCAGTCATAGTTTCAGTGACTCTCATGAGTCGTCTCTGGAGAGCCCACATGCTGTGTTCACAATGAACAGCAATCACCAGTACCTACATTGCCTCGGGCAAAAGTTGCTGACCATGGTGTTGGATCATGTCCACTTTTGTCGGCTGCTCCAGCTCAGCTGGGTCGCTGTTGGCTGGGTTTATAATGGCCAGATTGTTCTGTCATGCTTTTGATGAACCAGCAGATAAACTAAAAGCATGACAGGAGTAGCAAGAGAAGGAACTGAAGTTCAGATTTAATTAAACAAGCAGAGTTCAAAAAACCAGATGGTCAGTCCAAACAGGCAAATGAATCCAATAAGGGTTGGGCAACAGGCAGAGTCCAGGGATTAGGCAAGTTCAATACAAAGAAGTCAGACAGGAAATAGGAATGTTGGAAAGTCAGGTAAACATGAACAATCTGGCAGGGAACTGAGGGCTGAGCAGAGTATACATAGGGTGGAGATTGATTGGGAGATGGGCTGCAAGTGGCTGAGGAAACAGGTGAAGGGGATGAGCTGAGTGGCTACAGGAGGAGGACACAGCTCTGAAATGACAGGATATATTAATGCATTAAAACATTTAAAATTAATAGAATTAAAAGTAAACTTGACAGAGGACATGACAAGTTTAATACGCAGCTGAGTGATGTGTGACTGAAATTGCCTGACTTAATGAATAATCTCTGTATGTATTTGTACAGATTTTTAAACACAATCAAATTATTCTGAGAAGAAAACTTTTTTGACAGAAATGATAATTGCTTTTTAAAAAAAATTTACAATATCAAAAAATGTGATAACGCTGTATTTTTGAACAAATATTGAGCTTTGAAGAAGAATTGAGCTTCAAATCAAGTGCTTGAGAACTCCTGCACATTTCCATTGCATGAAATCTGTGAGTGCCTTCATTGGTTTTTTCCCACTTTTTATTTAGTCTATATGTCTACTTCTCTATCTTCAAACTAACCATCTTCAACCACTTCGCTTGGTAGATCCAGCTGGAATCCAGGTCAGTACAGTTCCTACATCTCTTTGTTGTCTTAACACTAACAATGGAAAATGTCCCAAATGTTGCTGTCACTGATGTCCCTATGAGGATGTCAGCACTAGCTGATGTACCAACACCTGACAGCCAGCACATTGCACAAGATTGCTGGACAAGCTACTAAGTTGACTCTTTTTTGCAAGACAAATTATTGTAATTGTTATCAATTACATATTTATGTGCAAATTATGGAAATAATTGTTGTATGAAATGACGAACATACAAAATATATTTAAAGTGTGATATGATTTAACCATGAAACTGTAAATAAAAAGAAGGGTGTCATACAGCTGCTGAAATAGATGGGATTGCATTTTCTGATCTACTTTAGCCACTGTTCATCCATTGTCCATATGGACAAAGATTATTTATGAAACAGTATCTTTAGCAGTATGGAGATCGTTTTCGTCTCAAAACATAGATGTATCAGCGGGGATGTAACCATACACCCCATTTATTCTGCTCATGGTATCACATTATCTTTAAAAAAACAAAACTTCAGCACTAAGACCAGGGGCCGGTAATGTCACTGAACATATACATCAGCAGTATTTACTTTGAGGGTGGTATGAGTTGGGGGGGGGGGGGTTAAGGGAGGCTGAAGGAATCCATTGGCTGTGCTCTTGCAATGATTGGAGTGAGAAGAGCCAATCATTTCTTTCTTAAGAATTAAAACCACCTCTGCAAATAATCCTAATATTTGTGTAGTGCCTCAGAGTGGGAGTTTCACAGCATCTGTGTTTCTAGTGCAAATAAACAGAGCAGAGGTCTACAAGAGGGGACTGGCCCCTCTTATCCCAGAGGTGAAGCCAATTCCTTTGTTGCTGCCTAATCTAGGCCACTCTCTATTGAGTGGGATGAAAAGTGGATCTCTGTGTGAACATTTGTGTTTGTGTGAGTGTGGGACATATCCACTGTACTCGATGTGTGAGATGAAGCTGCATGATAATACTTGTTTATTTGTAGTTCTTGAATCAGAGTCTGTGTTCTGTGGAGACTGCCGATGTATTTGCCAGTTCCCATAAACCTACATCCTTATTCATGGACCTAAACAATCCCTGGATCTCAGTTCAAAGCAAACAACAGGACCCTTGCTTTTGATTTTGCACAAGAACTAAAAAACCAAGATTTTCTTCTTAATGCCACAGTTTTAGGACGCTAAAGTGCTTCGAATATGTGAGTCTGACTGAAACCCGCAGAAATAGTGAGACTTCATGAGTCAGGGCTGCCCAGACAAGTTTCTTAACGTGAAATAAACTTGCCAACACTAGCAATAAAATGCTAAGAAAGTTACTTCCTCATTGAAAATGAGGCTATCTTTGAGATAGGCTGAAACACACAGACTCATAGACATTTAATCATTGAAACCAAGCCTCATTTAAACCAGAATATATGCAATGCATGGAGAACAGTTCCCTGTTTTAAGATAGAAACAACCGTTCACACTAATCGACAATTTGTTCATGGACACATACAGGATTTTTTTTAGATTTGATGAATGCTTTCCAGATTTTAAATCTCTATAGATTACTAATTAGTTCACACAAGTGATTAACCAGTCTTTAAAATTACAGAAAGAAAATGTGGCAGTTAGCTGTCTACAACCTCCTATTTGCTACACTTCAGGTGGTAAACTTTAACGTAACTGTTGTTTGAGGCAGCTGTTATCTTCCACTTATGTTGAAATAAAATGTCAGGTTCCCGTGCATTTTAGGATAAATATCTTATATTACAGTGTTTTCTGCACTATAAGGCACACTGGATTATAAGGTGCACCTTTAATGAATTGTTTATTTTGTAATTTATTTCATATATAAGGCTCACCGGATTATAAGGTGCATATAATAAAAAAATTTGAAATAGATTTAAAAAACTAGTGGCAGTAGTTGGGCTATCCGTCCACTGGATAGAGCATTCATGACTGTGAGTACCTGTAATCAGCTGTGAATGGCCGGTATTTTCATGTCAATGAGGCCATTCTGAGCCTCATCAAGGAAACCTGATCACTTGATCACTTTGCCATCCCAGAAAGAAGTCAACACGCACGGGTTTTTTCCTTAGCTGCTGAGATTAACTGATAAACGTACTGTACTACAAAATACTGTAGTACAAAATTATCTAAAACCATAGTCAAATTTGATTTTAGTTCTATAGCTCTCAGTGACGTGTGGTGAGGTTCACGGAGGTGAGGCACCGACGTAAAAGTCAGTTCTATGAGCCAGACAAAGTGGCGTATTTGCCACTCTGTCTGGCAAAATACGCCATATTAAAAAACCTGACATTAAAAATTGGTTAAATTCATTATGAGTGGACCACTCAGTTCGAACAGGGCGGATTATTTCCTGATCTGAAGCTCGAAACAGATATTTAAGCTCCGACATTCATCTTCGTTTATTAATTAAATATTGTTTTGATCATCGGTAGTCCAGTCGGAGGTGAGGTGCAGCTATTTGCTGCTGCACTGTGTGTCCTAAACAATTTTTTTAACCAGTTTTTAATGTCAGGCTGCTAATTTACTGGCAAATGCGACACTGTTTTACTCATAGAACATTGAACATTGGTGTCTCACCGCTGTGAGGCCCCGTCCACACGATTACGGATTTTTTTTAAAAACGGAGCTTTTTAAAAACGCATCGAAAACGACTCGCGTCCACACGACAGCGTTTTTAAAAAAATCTCCGTCCACACGTAAATGCAGCAGTGCGTTTTCAAAGACTGCTGTAAGCATGCCAAACCATGTGGTGGCAGTATTGAGTCAAATTTTATCCAATAGGAATCCTCCTTGTTTTGTTGTCACAACACACGGGCCCATAATATGACGTCACAGCGTTATTAAAAAGTTGCGGATACGCCGTCCACACGACAACGCAGACCCAGCGTTTTTAAAAAAATCCACATCGGCCAGCGTTTATAAAAAGTTGCGTTTTCATTCCGGATATCTGCGTTGTCGTGTGGACGGGAGGCGTAAAAGCAAACAAAAAGTTGCGTTTTTAAAATATCCGTTATCGTGTGGATGGGGCCTAAATCTCACAGCACGTCGTTGCCAGACAGAATCTTCTTTTCCTTTCAGCTTTTCCCTTCCCGCTGCCAGACAGAATACACAAGTATAAATGCCCCCCCCCCCTCCACACACACACAATAACATGTTGTTTCAGCTATCAACTACATTTGCAAATCAATTGCAGCACACCTGACACCTTTGTCTAGCAGTGACTGCTCTTGAAATTTCAGAAAAGGCTGCAAGTTCAGCTTTGAGGGTCTTTCATTCACCTTTATGCCAGTTTCTCCGTGTGTATCCACAGACTAATAGAATGGAATGTCACTAGATTCCAGATGACAGCACTGACACTCGACAATAGCATTTTTTAGACCAACTAAGTTTAAAGTGGGATATTTCCAGCAACAAAGTAGTTGAGAAATACTGAGATCAGTCAGTCAGTCAGTCAAACTTTTGATAGAATTGTTGACAGTTCCTTATGCTTTGCTACGGAATCACAGCCAGGCACTGGTGCTCTAAGACAGTGGTCCCCAACCCCCGGGCCGCGGACCGCTACCGGTCCGTGGGTCATTTGGTATCGGGCCGCACAGAATTAAAAATGATTTACATTACTACTGTTTTATTTATTTCGGAGTCGGAAAGATGTTTTATTTTGAAAAGTGACATCTGTCACACTTGACCGGTCTCGGTCACATGACAGGTTACCGCTAAATTAAGCGCCCACCACCGGTCCAGTGTACTGGATTAAAATCAAGGCAGTTATCCTGAGATCGCCCAAAAAGTATCACAAACCCTGTTTCCATTTCCAAACTCCTGTCCTTGCGAAGCGGCATTTGTTTGTTTGTTTATTGTCTGTTGATGTCTGCATTTCACATAAAACCACTGATGATTTATTATTAGACTACAGCTGTCCTGGCGTCATGAACGATTATACAGCAAATGAAGGCCAGTCTGGGAAATATTGTCTTTGATGAAACCGGTCCATGGCACAAAAAAGGTTGGAGACCACTGCTCTAAGCAGTCTGCTCTGCCGTCAGACAGCAGGTCAGTGGGCACTTCGGTGACGCCCCTTGACTACCGTTTTTAGGGGGCGTATGCCCGAGTGCCTTGTAAGGGGGCTCCTCTGGTGGCGGAGTGCGGCATGACTGCCGGCCAGACTGTCGGCTTTTTTTCCAGCGATCATGTTTTTAACCAATATTAATGTTAATCCATATATAAGGCACATCGGATTATAAGGTGCACTACGTGTTTATGAGAAAATTGTAGGCTTTTAGGTGCGCCTTGCAGTGAGGAAAATACTGCACTTTGCTGTTTTATGACTGTTAGATTAGCTGCATAAACTATTTAAATATACTATCCAGACCTCAGTAGAATCCCTGTAGACAAATCAGGAGGCACAAGGACAGGAGGCACAAGGACAAAACTTACTTTATATAAAACATGTGTATTTTGGTTGTCAAAACATGACCTGTAAAAAGTTTTCTCAGTAGGTTTAGGAGGTTGTTGAGATGCTTTATATATCTAACCTGTATGCAACAACTTTATCTTAGAAAATCAGACGCATTACTGGTAAGGAATGACAATTCAGTAGATTGCAATTTTGCACCGATAATATTTAATTTTATGGTGAAGTCCGACTCATCTTCCGGAGGAAACATTATCTGTGAACTGATGATAAAATCAACCCCCATACATATTTACATTAGGCTTAAACCTGATGCCACAATGTATGTTGTAAATTAAACATGAGCTTTTCACATTAGGGCAATTCAGTTTCTGACTATATGAACAGTTATGCACAGTTATACAGTATATGCTATATACTGAGAATTCTGGTTTTAGCATCTATAATGTGGTGTTGTTGGTCAATGCATTTGCAGCATAAAAGAACAAGTGTGTGCACTTTAAATTCTATGTTGCTCCTGATATTTCCAGTCTACTCCCACGCACATCATGATTACCCCTCGAACGGCAAAGATATTTTTTAGAGAAGTTAAAGTCTCCTAGTTAGCGTGTAGCTTCCTGACATGCCCTCAGCACATGAGTTATTTTCCTAACTTATGTCAGAGCATCTGCAGGAGGGATGCATTTGTTGCTAAGCAACAGCTAAAGCTCGCAGCATGCTAGCAACAGTTATGTTCAAAATTCAGTTTACTTCTTGACTTTTTGGCATCTGGTTCTATTATGAATAATACAGAATTGAGTTTGGGTCTAAGGTATACAAAAGTGTTGGAATCTTTACAAAAGTAGTTTTCATAATGATCCCTGAGTTAATGTAACATAACTACGTAATTATTTAATGAGTAGATCAAACTTAGCCTCTTTTTGGGAGGAATCTATGGTTTCATCATTGTGGTGCTTGGGGGCTGGAATAATGTAATTTGCATAGTATTATAATTCACGTCTTATGAATCGTCATTTGATTAGACTACAGTGGCTCCACAGCACACTGGCGTCGCGCCCAGAGTTTCCCCCGCCTCACGCCCTGAGCCAGCTGGGATAGGCTCCGGCTCCCCGTCACCAACAGCAGATAAAGTGGTTCGGAAGATGAATGAATGAATGAATGAATGAATAGACTATAAATTGTCAGTGTCAAAATTTATTCAGCATTTCATATCATTCTTTGCAGAGTTAATTAAAAAATTGCTCTTAATTCCCTTGTCGACACGCGTATGTGTGGCAATGCCACTGGAGTCACCTTGTGGTAGGAATACATTCATGAAAACACTTCACACAGGGTTCAGAAGGTCAGCGAGGAACAAATAGGGAACCACCTGTTGCTTCATGACTGACTCCTTATCCAGATGTATATCTCTATAGCCAATGATTACTAAATTATTTGCTAATTAAAAGATTAGTTGGCACAAAGAAAAATCTGTTTGACGATTGATGGATGATTAATCAATATAGGCTCTCCAAGTCTGTACAAATATTAATCTAATACCAATTTGTTTCCTAGTTGCTCCTTAATTCACTTTCCACTAAGAAATCATTGACCAATCTTAAGTTACTCTGTAAAATTTGATTAGGAGTTGTTTATTATATGATGTTTAACTAGCAGTCCCTTGTTTGTTCCTCATTTGTGCTCTAGTAACTACACAACACTTTGTATGTCCAAGTGATATTTGCTCCTTCACCTTTAACATAAAAGAGAAGCTATTATCTAAGATGGATAAAGCATAGTAACTTTTCTTGGGGTCCAGAATCGGCTTCTTTGAATTTTAGACAAGATGAAACGGACATCCGGATAAACAAATCCATCAAATTTTAGTAGAAAATTGGGGCCAGGAAGGGATCACTGAAACGAGCCAGTGTTTGAGCAAGGTAAGAGCTTTGTTTTGCTCAAAATGTTTTCATGGAGGAGGGGATGAAGAAGGGGAAATCAAACTGATATTTAGCCCCTACTGACTTTTTTTCCCCCTGCTTTTGTTTTATGCAAGGCTCTTTTTACCACATGGTAGTGACAGATTGTTTGAGCTGAAAGGAAAAGCCATTCGAAGCTAATTAAGCAACCATTCCAGGCACTATTCGCAGGCAGGAGGGAGAGTAGCACAGGCATTTGTCAGCGCCGTACCCAACGTGGGTTTAATTGACAACGATAGCTCTTGACTGACAGCCTTTCCACAGCTAAACCAATCAGAAGCCGCGCAGCCAGACAGCTTCGATTCTATTGGATAGAAATCAGCGACGAGTGGGAGAGAGAACCCACGTGGGGCCGAGAATAGAGAACAACACTTGATAGGCTGATATCCTGACGCGCAGACGTGTTGTAGTCTTCCTAGTGCTGCTGATAGGAAAGCTTGTAGATGCTTGAGGTCTCGTTAGAAATAGGTCGATCAATTCAATTCACTCAGAGGACACTCGGCTGTAGATTAAGCGGTATTCACATCTACGCACTTCGGTCCTTGAACGAATTTCTATGAGCTCCTATTTTTCTTGGCAGGGTAACAGGAGTTATTCTTTTTCTTGGCATCCCTCTTGTGAATAAAGAACAGGAACTGCAAGCTTCTTGTTTCAGACTTTAAACAGTTGTTCATGGTCTCATTGTTCAATACTAGTTTGATTGCTCACATATGAAGCACATACCATATTTATCAGCTTAATTCTTTTTTTTTTTAAATTGATAAATTACGACTTGGTCTTGTGGGGTTATTTTCATTGTTTACACGTTTTTTGTGATAGAATCGGCACAGTTATAAGTCATCACAATAGCAGGTATATTCACGTTGTCTGGACCGCTTGACCAGCCGCCGTAAAGCACTGATATACAAATTAATACAGCACCTTTGTTTTGAACAAGCTGTTGAACGCACAGAATGTCACTTCAGATCCAAAATGGCGAATACGTGAGGTCATATTTCATAGACCAATCAGAACGCAGGACAATTCGAAGCCCCACGTGGGGATGCTGCGCTCTGATTGGTCATCGTTGCTCAACTCCTTCGGAGAACCCAATCGGTCAGCGCGCGCGGCCCTGCCTCGCAGTCGGGTCCTCGTGTCAGCGAGCAGTCTGTGTGTGGTACCGCGCGCGGCGAAGCGACTGGGCGCCCTGAGCAGCAAGCTAGTGGTCTACTTCACAACGGCCGACATTTTCAACAAATACCCCCGGTGTTTGCAGCAAAATAATCTTTGGACTTATTGGGAGACTCGAGCACTACTATTGGATCTAATTCAGGCTTTCTCCGAAGTTATATGCGGGCGAAGCTCGTCCCAGACGGAGGGTTTTTGTGACGTTAGTCCGGACGGAGCGCCGCTCTCCGCCTCGGGATCACCGAGGGTTTATAGGACTCTCAAGGGGCAAAGAAGAAGTGTGTGACAAATAGAAGCTGCGACGGACATTTTAAGCTTTTATCGCTCTGTGGTGACGGCTACAAGTCAGGATATTAACCTCTGTGTCTGGATACTAGTTCTTCACCTGTGCTGGATAGGGAAGGAGTCAGTCCAGACAAAGGTAAAAAGGGCGACATGAAGAGAACCGCTAACAAGACGGCTGCTGCTGCCGCTGCTGGTGGTGGTGGTGTGGCTTTATGGCAGTTTCTTGTGGGGTTTTTTTCCCCGATCACCATCAATATGTGTAGTTTTTCCCATTGTGTAACAAGCCTCGTAGATTTATGAGAAAAACAAAGCATCGACTCGTTGTGGGTGTGATCAAAACTATCTACTTTTGGATTTATTTGATTCGGCGGATCAAACATATTTGCTGGCGCTCATGTTTCCCCTTTTGTAATGCAAATCGTGCGACTGTTCAGATTTTGGTAGAATAAATATTTGAAAGCAGTGAAAATTTATGTGGATTTATGTTCTCATTTTTATCAGTTCAGTTAAGTTTGCAAAGCTTCTATTGCGGGTTTATTTACATCCGAGATGCCCGGATTCGCGTGCTGCCAAACGGCTTCAGCCCCTCAGCCGTGTCCGTCTTCTGTTTGCAGAGGTCGGCGAGGTAACGCGTCCTGTGGTCGGGGTCTGAGTGTGCGCCTCGCAGCCGAAAACAGGGCTTTGTCAGACGCCATCCTGCATACACAGGGGAGGGGGTGGCGGTGATTTACCGCACCTTCACTGGGATTACGGAAATAGAGAAAACACACCGAATCCCTTTGTGTAAAGGACTCGAGATGTATCCACAAGGCCGGCATCCGGTAAGTAGATGTCTTTGTTACTATTTGTAAATGTATGCAAATGCACCACCCTCTAAAGTAGCCTAATCAGCTCATCAGAGTGGAGCTTCTGTTCCACACCTTACTATGTATGGTCTGCTGCCGAGGCTCCTCACTGTGGATGGAGACCAACTGGGAGATCTTGTTTATTGGCGACAACGTGAGAGCTTTTGGTTGGACTCAGAAAAGCAGATCATCCCTCTGCTTCTGTAAACGGATTTTTCCTCAGCGTAATTTGTTATAGGTAGAAATCTTCAGCCTGAGAAGTTTTTTTTTTTTTTATCCCCCTCTCATCATCTTTTACTTTGTCATGTAACAGTATGGATGAAGTTCCTCACTTACGCCATTACACATGTTGCTTTTACAGTCATGGTTCTGAAGATGAGCCACCAAGAAAAAAAAAAAATCCTGCATAGTTTAACATGAAGCACGGAAGTCAGCAGGAGATGAGATTATAAACGAGGCTGTGGCTTTATTTACACTTTTGGTGTCTCTAAATATTCACTTTTCAGGCACCTCACCAGCCAGGGCAGCCTGGCTTCAAGTTCACTGTGGCAGAGTCTTGTGATAGGATCAAAGATGAATTTCAGTTCCTGCAGGCCCAGTACCACAGGTAATGACTACACGCAGCGCTGTTTACCTGCTATAAAAAACACTGACTTCCTGAAAAGAATAGGAAGAAGGAAAGTGCTACTGTTTTGTTCTATTTTTGTAGCTTCATGCACCAAATCTGCGCTGATGTCACTCATAAATATTATTGTTCTGTATTTTCTACATGGCTTAATACAACCAAATCAATAATATGTTGTAAAATATAATAAACTGAGCTTGATTTTTTATTTGTTTCTGTCTCTTCCTTCTAAAGCCTGAAAGTGGAGTACGATAAATTGGCCAATGAAAAGACTGAGATGCAGCGCCACTATGTCATGGTAAGAGCAACCATCATAAAGCTGTGAATCAGATTTAGCACCATCACCTCCCTTTAGCCTCAGGTCAACTGACTTGAGTGTTGCAGCACCAAGGCACCGTTGACATTTGTCTCAACCTGGTATTGTTGTTTCACACCTGTGTTTCATTGGACAAGAAGCTGAAGGGTTGGGGTGTATTTAGTAGTGGTTGAAACAACCGGGGATGATGTATCTATTGATTGGTGTGACTGACGTCCCTCTGTTGCTCCATGGTCCTCTTTGTGACCCACTACCCCCCCCCCCCAACACACCCAGAATGCGTGACCCACTGGGGGTTAATGATTGGTCTGCTGGCTTTGTGCAAGAAACAGAGGGTTTCCTGTATTTTATTTTGCTTCTCAACGAGGGATGCGGTGATTTTCTGCAACTATATAGATAATACATTATATGTTAGTGCCAAATGTTGTCATTTAAATAAATATTACAATATTAGTGACAGTAATTCCCATCTCTGTAGATTACATTGAGAAATATTGAAACTTTCAAATAAAGTAATGAAATTGGTGCTGAGTTCAAACAGGTGTTTGCTCCGGTGTTTTGCGTTGTATTGCCACCCTTTTACAAGATGTAATATAACGTTATTAAAGTAGATCAAGAAAAAAATGAGGAACTAATTTAACATTAACCTTAACATTTATTTACATAATTTTAGATTACAATTGAAACCTTTGTTTGACCTCTATGGCAGAAAACTGCGTCATCAGAATGTGGACTGTTGGACTAAACATGTTATTACTAATGCTGGCTTCTGAGAAGTGTTGATGCCCATCCCCTTTTCTAAAGTGTTGAAATAGTATTGGTAATAAGTAATTAATTACATAAGGAAATAGTCAGCAGATGAATAGCAAATAAAACAATAGTTTAGTTCTGATAGAATAGAAGTCCATGAGAAGTCTGAACAATAGTATATAACTGTACAGCTCTATTGTAACACAAGTGGAGTATGTGTTCTTTGTGTGGCAGCAGTTACTGGCGACTTATTCCAGAACTAAAAGCTCTAACAGGGATAATTGTAAAACGACTTCAGTACTGCAGTCAAAAGACATCATGTTTGGTCCAGTTTTTCCTGATAAACAAATAGAGAAAGAAAAAAGACTGTGCTCCTGCAAACACAACCCTGCACCGAGGGTCATTCTATTGAAGGAAAGTTACACGGTGTGCACGCCAGAGAATAATTTTTTATCCGAGTAGTTATGTAACTTAAACCGCCTTTTTAGTTTGTGTATGTGAATGTTTATCTTGTTTGTACATGAAAGGAATGACTAACCAAACACAGCAGTCTGTTTCTTAAATAGTTTTTTCCCTGTCGGTGCCCAGAATGTAATGGGAGTAGCTGTAATGCTAAAGTACTAAACAGTTAAAGACAACTTCCAGTCAAAGAAAACCATTGGTTGAGGATTAGCATGATGCTCTGCTTTACTTGAAAGAGGTCACCTTTAGTACTTGTGTGCTGCTCACTGGCTGGTGGAAGGTGATTCAGGATCTGTTTGTTAACATATTGATTCACAGACCATGTTTTTATGGACTAATTCACTAATGTCTGATCACCCACGCTATTCTCTAGTAACTCATCATCTACCTTGTTCTCCAGTTGTAACTTTAAAGGAAATTCTGAACTGACTGTCCCAGATGACATCCTAGTAATAGCTCTTACTGTATATATAATTTGATTAAAAGTCACTCATTAAACTGAGATTTACTAAATGTTATATACTGTATGTCAGTGTTCCCTGGTACAATGTTACCCCTATTAAGTACAAAAGCTGTGTGCTGTGTGTTATAATAAGACAGATGATTTAGTTTGTGTCCATGTGTGGCCTCCCAATGACACAACATCAACAGTGGATGATGTTGTCAGTAATGGTCTTGCTAGCCACTGCGTTTTTGAAGCCATATATTTTTAAATTGACTCAGCAGAAGTCAGAACAGTATCCAGTCGTCTGTTTTTGTTCAGAGAACAACAAAGACTAAAACTATTTGGTTAATGTCAGGTTTTTTAATTAATATTTTACCCCTGGAGAAAGTGTTCAACTTGTCTTTTTTCTCGTTTGGATGCTCAAGAAGATCGATTAAAATGTCAAAGGAGTCAAAAACAATTTATTATAGATTATTTTGGCTTTGTAGTCTTAAATTTGCTTTCTTAGGCCATGTCCAGCTGGATCTTTTCGAAAACACAACTTTTTTCACTCTGCATAAAAAAGATTTGCGTCCACACGACAGCGTTTTAGAAAAAATCTCCGTCCACATGAAACCACATAAATGTGTTGATCAACAAGTTTATAAGCAGAACAACTCCGGGAACGACAGGGGAGAGGACCGGGACTTGTGGAATTTCACGCTGTTCCTCCTGGAGGACGACCTCCATCAGAGTTCTCCCACCAGCAGGCATCGCGTCCCGGTCCGACACAGAATGAATGAATGAATGAATGAATAAATATATAAACTTTATGAGTCATATAGAAAGAAACAGACAAACAAATATCCAACTGTCAAGCATGTTTACGTATCTTTGACGTATAGCTGTTATACGTCAGAAAATAGCTGGTTTTGACTCCGTCCATTCTGTTTGTGTATATAGAAACGGGTCACACACACTGATGTCACAACGGTTTTCGTCGCAGGGAGATGCCCCCTGGATAGAAAAAGTTGCGGTTACAGTGTCCACACGACAATGCAGACCCGTCGTTTTCAGAAAGATGCGTTTTCGTCCCAGATATCTGCGTTGTTGTGTGGACGGAAGGCATAACCGCAACAAAAACCCGTGGGGCCTCTTTTTATTTCATACTATGAATAAAGTGTAGACTTGATCTTGAAGTTTGCATATCCTCTAATTAAATCTTTGATTCACAAAAATAAAATACGTAGCTGAACAGAACTTATGTGAGACACCATTTTGTTATGTAACATTCTGTATTCTCTGTTTTGCAGTACTATGAGATGTCCTATGGGCTCAACATTGAGATGCACAAACAGGTATGTAGCCATATCAGGGGTGATCTGTGTACAGACTAAACACTCTTGTTTTTCTCCCCCCTTGTGAATGAGGAATATAAACACACCTACAGACAGACACACAAACACACACATACCTGACCTTAGTGTCTACCCTCATCCTAAAATGGCTTCAGGTGGCACACACACATTTTGGCTTCCTGTGGGGAAAATGCTGACAGGCTAAACAACACGAAGGGCATGCTGCCTGATGGGGATGGTTTGATAAGATTAAAGTGAAGTATTTGGCAGACGGTCTGAGTGAGTGAGTGAGTGAGTGAGTGAGTGAGTGTGAGAGTGAGTGTGAGAGTGAGTGTGAGAGTGAGTGTGAGAGTGAGTGTGAGAGTGAGTGTGAGAGTGAGTGTGAGAGTGAGTGAGAGAGTGAGTGAGAGAGAGAGAGAGAGAGAGAGAGAGAGAGAGAGAGAGAGAGAGAGAGAATGAGTACACACACATCTTGACATATGCTCTGCCACTTCCGTGCCAGCCAGGCTAAAAGCTCATTAGTTCAGCTGCCACCCAGCACTGGGCATCAAGCTGCAGTCACAAGTCTTCTTCAGAAGAGAAGGGCAAAAATATCTGCAGCTCCACTACACTGTCCAAGAAGCGGTTTCAGTGGACCGGAGGGAGGATGTGAAAGTCCCTTCTAGTGACTTTGTTTCTGTTTCTTTATTAGGCTGCTTCCAGTTAGGCTTTGGCTGGTTTTGTCCAGGATTTTGCAGGCAGGTTGTTGTCATGTTAGTGAAAACCATCTCTCTATCCACATAGTTAGCTCAAAGCTCCACCAGGGATGCATGCTGAAATGTCCCTGGGGTAGTGAAGTGATTTTATAAGGACTGATTCACAAGAAACATGGGTGAATAGAATGTAGATAAAGTCTAAAGGCGAATTTTTTTTAAACTTCACCCATGCACAAATACACACATTGGATTAAATGATACATCATTCAGCACCCGCATCCTCCCATCCAGCCTTCATGTCAGCATTAATACTTTTACAAGATAGATATGAAGAGTCACATGTTTTGACAACAATCAGTAATGCTGATGGTAGAGAAGTTTGGGATACTGTACATAGAAACTACAGAGCGCTGATCCCTCAGACTTTTTAATACATTACAGCATCCGAATGGAGATTTCCCCTCAGGTTTTCATTTACAGGTAATTTTTTTTTAACATGCATCCGCTTCTTACAGCTGATCTTTTTTACACAAGTGTCCATGCATCATGTCACTACATCCACTGCTAGCTGAAAGGTCAATGAACAAAGTCCTCCCATTCCTTATTCATGTGCTTTATACCGAACAGTGTAGAAGAATACAACCTCATTGTTCCTGGCTTTAACATGCTGAGTAAAAACGATGCTAAAAGCTCTAACTGGTGCTGTGATATTTCTCTACATTAAAATATACGGCATTTTATGAAGACGTTTTGTCTGTAAACTCCTACAAGAATGTTGGAAATGTAAGTTGTTCTTTTTGTACAGCTGAATCAAACCGCTGACTAGATGTAGAAGAATTTTGATTGAAGATTAAACATGAATAAAAAGCAATATTTTTTTTGACTATTGGGATTAAACAACACATAAGAATAACATTTTTGGCTTTGGGAAATTAATGAGTTTTTTTTTTATTTTATGCACTGCCAATAGATTGCAGAGAAGAGATAATAGATATGCAGGCTGGCTGTAATTGGCTGGTTGGTGTAACTATTAACTATTGGTGTACTTAAGATAAAACATTTACTAATCATGCACCTTATAATCAATGTAGTCCTAAATACGAGCTATTATTACTTTACAAAAATCACTCAGATCACCCCTTTAAATAACATCGTCTAGCTGAAGATTTGACCTTAGGCCTTCTTGTCAGACAGCTGAATAATCTTTTAATCAGGTCAGATTAAGAGAGAAGAAAAGCTTAACATGAATTCAAGATGGCCATCTTTTGTCTTTCTGCACTTCCATTTCCATTTTCTCTGACCCTGTCTTGCCATCTGTTTCCCTCCATCACCGTCGTCTCCTCCTTTCCCTGACTCTTGTTGCCCCCAGGTCTTTTTACTGCCTCCTCTTGCCCTACGTGCTCCTCCAGTCCGACGATGAGACGTGAATGATGGCCCTTGTGTCATTAGCGGTGTGATATGATGTATGAGAGTCTGTCGGCGAGCCAGAGAGGTCAGGTGGGGGCTTCATGGCCTCAGATCCAGAATGTTAATGGCATCAGTGGGAGGGGGGCCAGAAGGAACAGCAGCAACACACACTGCACAATTCATCAGCAGGCATATGGCGTGCGTGCATGCGTGTGTGTATGTGTGTGTGTGTGTGTGTGTGTGTATGAGCACAGGCGCGTGTGCTAACTAAGTGTTTTCTGTTTATGAAGCAGCTTGCTGTCCCCTCCCACACACACACACCCCCCCCATCCAATTCTTAAGCGTTTTCTGTGTCTGCACTTATCACCAAGAGGAAGATTGAGGCGATGGAGGGTGGGGTGGGGGGGGGAGGAACTGGTTGTTATGGGTGGATGCCGGTGACAGTGGACAAAACGGGGGGTGGGGTTGGGGGTGGGGGTGGAGACAGGAATAGAGTGAGAGGCTTCGGGGTAAATGGGTTAATCGACTGGCCCTCTCCTGTGCATCTCCTTTGTTTATCAATAAGCCCGGTTGAGCCGACGCACCCTCCCCCCCAGACCCTGAATAATGCATGACGCATGGCACCCCCCACCATCTCTGCTGAACAAGTGCTTATGATGACATCAGCGAGAGGTAAACAGACAGCCCTTAGTTGTCCCTGTTGTTGTGATTGTTGGTGGTGGGGGGGTCGTATCATGGATGCATGCATCACACTTTGTTCTGTTATTGCAGCGGGAAAAAAGATGTAATAATCTCACTATGTGTTGTTATTGCTCTAGATTGAAAGTTGTGGGAATGGACACACACACACACACACACACACACACACACACACACACACACACACACACACACACACACACACACACACACACACACACACACACACACACACACACTTCTGTCATTTCCATATTAATGTCACATTCATGGACAAACACACTTTTCAACTGAAGTTTTAACAGATGCACGTCTTCATCGCTGCAACTGTGTTTCAGTTGAGCTAAGGGATGGTGTGTGTGTGTGTGTGTGTGTGTGTGTGTGTGTGTGTGTGTGTGTGTGTGTGTGTGTGTGTGTGTGTGTGTGTGTGTGTGTGTGTGTGTGGCTGCCGCCGGGGGTAATTTGTTTTGACAGTGTTTCTTATGATGGCAGAGGATGGAGGGTGGAGGTAATCACCCCCACTTGCTGTCAATAAGTGATTTTAATTAGCGCAGCTCATTAGGCTGCCTCAGCAACATGCCCTGCTGACTCTGTGGTTGGTGTGTATGTGTGTGTGTGGGGCGGTGTTATTGCTTTGTTTCTCAACATCTTTGTCCTCTGGTGGTCCCTGTTTGAGTGCTTGCATACATTTTGATTTCAGATCCTCCCTTAACATTAAAAACAAAAGCAACGTGTAGAAAAGATGAGTCCCAGCAAGGAGCGATCAACAGGTCTTGTGCCACTAAGGTTGTGTTCACAGTAAGCACAATGCAAATTCCTTACATTAATCTACTCATTTCATGCGCACAGATCCGTCAATTGAATTTGCTCGTAGTGCTTGTGTGAGGAACGTGAACAAATGTTTATTTTGGTCTTCTCATCACAATCCTTGACTGAAGTGAACACAGAGCTGCCTCGTATTTTCTGCGGAAGTGACAGAAAACTGAGGTTCCCAACATTATCCTTAGGCACACAAGGCTCCACACGCCCACGTACAGCGACGTAAACCTGTCCTCCACTTCGCATCAGCGTCCTGTAATCTCAGACTTCTGTGTCACACAAAATCTCACCGCCAAATTGAAACTTCCAGCTGGAATGCATGTTCTAAATCACGGCTCACAGCTTTGTCTTTGAGTCCGACTGCTCTGCATTAAAAAAAAAAAAAAATCAGTGAACACACATCATAATCAGCTGCTTTTGCAGCATATCAGGTAGTCATTTTTGATTATCACTTGTTGAGTGGACAGAGGAAACGGCAAAAGTGCTTTATCAAGTAGAGTCCTGTCTGTATCCTGTAGGGAAGAAGCTGGGGAAACGAGGAGCAGAAGGAGGCAGAAAGGGAGCTTGTGCAAATGAATAATTTATACAGGATTCCTGGAATTGTTTGCCAAGGTGATGATGGCCGACCTGTCTGCAAGCCAAAACAAACTGACGACGAGAACACACACACACACACACTATCTCCAGGGAGGTTGGCGAGGTTACTGGAGGCTATGAGACCTGCTTTATTCTGAAAGCCGGGCTAGAAAGCCCGGTGGAACAGTGTTACACAATTAGCTGCTGCGTGCTTGTGTGCGCAACCAGCTGAGGGTGGTTTTCTTTGTCGGTTCTTAATGTGGTTGAATGGAAGAGACTCATTTCACATGTGTGTGCGCACGTTAAATAAATAACCCACAATTAAATCTATAAACATAGGCTACATGAGCTCACTTGCATACTCTCCTGCAGAAATTGATGTCACCTCAGTTTTGTTTGCATGAGCTCAAAATAGGAGGCAAATACAAAATATTCTTCATGCATTTGTAATGAACAAGACATCTCTAAGTGGTTCTTTCTTCCTCTGAGAAGATAATTCCCGAACAACTGTCTCTGCCCTCCCCCATCATATGCCTTGTTTTCCTCGCCAATTGAATCCTCGTCAGAGACTCTGCTCTCTACTTTGGGGCTAATGCCCGAAGCGACAAACAGCCAAATGGCTTTCAACGCACCATTGACAGAGGAATGCAATGGAGAGAGGCTCTCAAATCTGCGGCGCTACTAGACAACCCTGAGTACCTGTAATTGTGGAGCTGTGGTGAAAAGCATCTGCCGGCTCTAAGGCTTCTGTTTTCAGTGGCTTCAAGTGATAATAAACTCTTTCCAGTGCCTGTCTCTGCCACTAAAAGCACTGTGGAAAAAAGTGCCTCTGAAGTGAAGTGGGAATCATTCTAGAGTTCTGTGAGTTATTAGATCTGATGTGTTACCAGTATTTTTATAAAAGGCGGTGAAAAAGGTGTGTAAATAAGCCATGTGTCTATTTGTCCTACCTGGCGTGGACTTGTGTGAGTGGAATGATTATGTTTGAAAGGACAGGATGTAGCCGATGGAGGTCAATCAGTTGAGCGGGTTTTCATCATGTTTCCCAAATTGATATCTGAGATATTTTTATTTAATCCTTTAAATTATAGTTAACAGAGGTGAGAATTGATATTGATGGAAATAGCACTGCAAAATTATTTTTTTTAAAAACCCAACAAAGTTAATATTCTCCAAAGTTCCTATTCCAAATTCAGAAGTAGTCAATACTTGAGGAACATTTCTTGTTAAAATCAGCGAAGGCTCTGCAGGCTCTCAGCTCTGTCACCGCCGCCTCATCCCATCCTTCAGAAGGAACTGCTGGAAGAAACCTTTATGTTTTGAACACAAAGAGCATCTGATTGTATGAATGTTTTTGGTTTCAAACAGTATTTCTAGTGGTGATTTGCAATGAATAAATGGATGTGTTTCTTTGTGAATCAGTTCGCGGTGAGGGTTTGTAATGTTGTTGTAATAGCTGAGTGTATCAGCATACCGCTGTGTCCTACAAGTCCCATGTTGCTCCTCTTGCAGCCATTTCCAGAGAAGTGGTGTGATGCTGAAACACTCTAATCCTACTGTGTGTCATTGTATCCAGCCCCCGCTAATGATGATGGTTTATGAGTCTCCATAGAGCTCTCCCCTTCTTTCTCAATGTGCCAGCCCGCCGTGCAGCCCCCTCCCCACTCCCAGTTATCCCTCATTAATTTCCCCTGCCGATCAGATCGACAGGCCGAAAATTCAATTTAATGACCTGCCTCTTTGCTGCGCCTAATATGATTTTACAGGCTGTTCTGGTCAGAGCCCCAGCCCAATTTACATAACGATCAGCCATGCCAGATAGCGTTACCCCAGCAACAGAAGAGGGGGAAGATGAGAGAGGAGGATGAGAAAGGAGGGAGGGCACAGAGGAGAATAGTTGAGAAAGGAGGGGGTGTGAGGAAGTGTTTGGAGGAGGAGGAGGCTAGATGGAGAGAGAAAGCTTAGTGCGTTTAAGGTCAGACTGGGGGTTGTGAGATAATTCCTGACAGGCCGGCAAAGGTCTGCCCCCCCACCCCCTCTTTCCTTTCTTCTCTTGCCCCTCTTCTTCAAAACGAAAGACGGCATAGAGGGCTGTGCGAAAAGCTACAGACACCTCCTGTCATCCGTTTCCACTTTTTTTTCTCCTCCTCCCCCCCTTTCAGAGTCAAACAAGGTTAAAGGAGAAAACGAGTGGAATGCAGCAGCATATAAAACGGCAGGAAGGACCCCCCCCCCACACACACACACACACCTGCTGGGCCTCCACCCATAAACCCTCAGAATCAATTAGTTCACCTCCCTCAGTTCAGTCAAACTACATTACCCTAGTGTCAAATCAGAGCGTTTCACATCACCATTCATCACTCCGTCGCCCCACCCCTTCCACTTTATCCACCTTTCTCCCTCTCTGTTCTCCTTCTCCCCTCCGTTTCCCTCCCGTGGCTGTAAAGATTTTTAGAAAGGAAATGGGTTTGGGCAAAATGTCTTGGGACATTCAAATGCGGTAGGCGGCCAGTGCAGCAGATCCATTTGTCCAAACGCAGCGCTGTAAAGTGCTTTATGTTCGTCAAGCCCTGCAGTATCCTCTTACTGTCCCAGCTAATATTGCACGGTCGATACCAAAGATGCCTCTGACAGATGAGCCAATGAGTTAACCTGTCTGCCTCAGCGTGCCCCACCCTCCTCTCTGTGGGCTGTAATTATGAAGTATGGGCCTCATTATGGTCACCCCATCCAGATGGTGTTAGCATATTTCAGCCTCCTAATGAAATAAGGCCTGATTCTAATGGAGGCAGGAAAGAGAGGGAGGGAAGTTTGTTCTCAGGCGGTCCCAATTTAGTTAAATACATGATCTATCCAAATGGAAGCTAAATTAGTTTGTGTGTCTGTAAAAAAATTCCCTCTTTTTTATACATGGTTTAATTGCTTAATTAAATTGTTGCCTGTGTCCTTCTGTCTACTGAATGACTACCATCCTCATGTTCTCTCTCTCTCTCCTACAGACTGAGATTGCCAAACGTCTCAATGCTATTCTGGCTCAGATCATGCCGTTCTTGTCACAAGAGGTGAACGTCTCCCCAGTTTTCAACACTTATGAATGAGAATGGATTCATTTAGTCCAGTAACAGGGAATTGTAAGGATGGCTAGTGTGCAGAAGTACCGTCAGTACGATTTATGGGAGTTAATCTTATTTAGTAGCAGACAGGCATTAATTAAAGATGGCTATGTAGACTTGAAGATAATATCTTAATCATAAAAATGTTATCGATATAGTTTGTAATAAATACATTGATTTAATCACTCACCCTTACTGAGGAACAACTTCTTTTTTGTTCCACTTATTAGTTAATAAATAGCCAAACATAATGTGTGTTTTATTTCAGTCTTAAGTATTGAATGCATTTCCAGCAGGAATCTAAAGTTCTGTGTTTTGTGTCCTTCAGCACCAACAGCAGGTTGCTCAGGCTGTTGAGCGAGCCAAACAGGTGACAATGACTGAGCTGAATGCTATCATCGGGGTACGTGGACTTCCCAATCTGCCTCTCACTGTGTGTATACCCCCCTTTTCTTCCTTTATTTGACTGAGCCAGGGGCAAAACTGCATGTGTAGTGGAGGACGGGCCCTGAGAATACAAACATGAAGGCTATTTAAAAGTACTGCAGTATGCTTGCAGGTTTATTTCTCCTCTGGCTGTTTCAGCTAAAGTGTTGTGTTCAGGTAACAGGAGAAAGATTCAGGATAAAAATTAAGCGAAAGTCAAAATCAGGATATTGAAATTTATTATTGTATAATGAACAATGCCATGCCCTCCACCTTTGCAGACTTGTTCCTGTCTTCTGTGGTTCATCATGTTTTGGTTTTAGTTCCAGTGTTGTTGCAATGTTCCGTCACTATGGTGTTCACTGCTTTAATCTCTCATTGTTGCCTGACCGTGACCTGTCAGCGCACAGTGAGTTTCCAACATCGGTTCTGCTCCGATTTTCTCCTTTCAGACTGAGACACAGAACATCTGATATAAAATAACTGCACTGCAGGCTGAGATCAGATCATAGGGTTTCTCACATTTCACTCTGCTTGCCCTTTAATTAGACCGAATCGTTCCAGCGAACAAGCTTCCACCCAGACCTCTGAACCAATAACAGGAGGACTTGGAATGGTCAGTTTGGGACAAGCGTTTGTGATCGGAACCCCTGTTATCGTGACTAAAGATTGACACGTTATAATACTTACCATCTAGATACTCTATTTAACTGGTATATTTATGTAAACCTTCGTTGGCATGGTTGCAATTATAGTTCCTTACAGGGATTAAACTGCCTTTTTATTGTTAATGTAAAAGAATTGTTTCAGAAAAACATTATTTTTCTCACTTGTGATTACTCTTGTATGTACATGCTGCATTATGGGTCTTCCAACAGCCCCGTATTTCTCAATTAGTTTTTAAGATCAAATGACCTTTTAATAGTAGTCAGCCTGAAACATAAATAAACCTCTTCCATATTTACTTTTTAGTGATTTGGTCTAGGTCTGGTTTTATTTAACTACCAGAAGCGTTGATGTTATTAAATAGCCAACTTGGACCCATATGGTCGGTGGTTAGTCAGTGGTTAGCGAGTCCCCGTGGTCAGGGGTCAAGCAAAATGAGGGGCAGACGTGGAAATTCTATCAAAGTAAATGAGCCAGGAGCACAACCTCCCGTTTCCAAGGTAATTACTTCCTTTTTTTAGTTCCCCCTCCCCCCAACCATCTCATTGACAGCGAGAGTGACCCCACCTTCATTAGGGAAGGGCATGCCCAGACAGAAGACCCAGTTAGCACATGCTCACACACACACACGAACACACACACACATACGAACACACACACACACACACACACACACACACACACACACACACACACACACACACACACACACACACACACACACACACACACACACACACACACACACACACAGAAGAACAACCGCTTTAATTACTGGGGTGACGAAGTGACAGGTGATAAATCTCCGTGTCCCCCCGGCGTGATTGAGGCGGCGCTGCAGCGGCTTCCCGTCATTCAAGTGAGATCCAAAAAGAATTGTTCTCTGGAACGTGATGGTGGATATGTCACGTTGGTCATATTTCTTTCTACAGCAGGAAGATCAGTAGAGCTGGTTAGTGAGAAGACACACAAACCAGACAAATGTACACAAATATGAATGTGACATCAAGATATCAGAAAGCCTTTAGATTACTATCGAAACTAGTTAGAATCATGATTTCAACTCATCCTGAACAATGCGAAGGGAAGCTGGGATGCAAACGAGTCCCTTCTGTCCTGCGTGTTGTTTGCATGAGCTTTGACTGGACGCGACACATGATTGAGTCTGATTTGAAGTGTCACATGCAGCCACTCATTTCCATCCTGTTCCTCCATCATTTCCATGATTTCTACACAGCGAGCAACTGAACTGTAGATAATAGTTAATGAGTCGGCTGCTTATCCTCAACCTCTCTGGAAATGATCATCTGGAACACACAACTAACATTGTTCACTTTTCTATTTGACACCACTCGTCTGCAACAGTTACCTCCCTGGTGAAGTGTTTCTGTTAAGTTTATGCTGTTAGACCATGTGTCATGTTGTGTGACATTATCCACACGTGTTATTTTAAACATTTGAATGTCTAGGGTTTCGTCAGTGTATAAAGCTGATGATCCAGGGGCCATTCATGTTTTGTTATATCCTACTAAAATGTTTCTTTTTTTATTAGAATGTTTTATAGAAATGAGACCAGCTTCATTATTAGTAGTTAGTAGTAGTAATTATTTATAGAGTGGATTCATTATTAATTTTTATTGATTAAAAGTGAGTCTGCTACTGCTACTATTTTAAAATTAATCCCCTCTCAAATGTGAATGTGATGCTTTCTTTGTGTTTGTTAACAGCAGGCTGAAGGTTTTGAATGAATCCTTCATAATTTTCCGAAAGATTAGTTTACGAGTTAAGAAATAAAAATAAACAGTAATAAAAATCTGCAGGTAACGTGACAGTGAAATTATCAGTGCATGCAGACTTGTTTTTGTAATCCTCCTCTTGCTAACTGCACCGTTTCTGGTTGAATGTCTCCTTTATTTCAGCAGCAGCCGTCGCCTCTTAGTGTCTACCCAGCTTTCATGGTCAGTGTTCTGGGAAGTTACCTAACATGGTGTTTTGAACTGCTTGCTGGCAGTGCAACACGTGTCTGTGCAGGAAGATGATGCCTTTGGTACAACGCATGATTTGACTGTGTTTGGGTATTTTTGTCCTTTGTCTGTTCCACTTCTAGCTGTCTAGATTTGACAGCATGACGTCTGACCACAAAAACTTTTCTTGTGTCTCAGTTCTTTTCTAACAGTGAAACCAATCACGTCATTTTTCGGGATTGTGGGTTCTAGATTTTGTATGGTAGTCTAATCTTTGTGGAGACAGTGGAATCCAATGTGATGAGCTGCAGACGCTGCTGTTAAGTGCAGAATAAGTAGGTAATGTGGTGATCATTGCCAGACTTGTTAAGCTAGTCTGCCAGCCGGTTTGTGCCGGTGCTGTTGATGCTTGTTCCACCTGACAGTACTGTTCTGCAGGGAGTCGGCTTCGCCTAGTTAACTTTAATTGCCTGTTTCCTATGGAAGTTGCCTGAGCTACAGCGGCATTTACACATAATGAAAAAAGATAAGTGTGAAAGGAAGCCAACTCTTTATCCATGAATATTGAATTGGAAGCAATTTATTTTCAGAATGTTTTTTCTCTCGCGTCTCTCCTCGCTCCTCTCCTCAGCCTCAGCTCACTAATGAGGCTTCTTGATAATGATCCCCGCACGCTTTTCCTCATTAGGCACACACAATAGGGACATCCCTGCCTCAATCCCTCTCTCTTTCATTCTGTTGTTACTTTCTGATTTTTGCCGCTCTCCCACTTTCTTGTTCTGGCTGCCCCTTTCGTTTTTTACTCCCTTTGCTTCAAAATGATGAACAGTTTCGACCCTCAGCTGCTAACAGTCACTGTAGGATTATTTCAGGTCCAGTCCGGCATAATAATGTGATTGAATGGTGCCAAATAAACCTTTAAATGTGGAAAACCAGTGGACACACCCATGTCTCCTTTAATGAACGTATGGATGAGGCTATTGAAGTACACATGAGAGGCACACGATCAAGCAAGCTGAATAACGTGTCTTTTTTTCTTTTTTTTTGAGAGAGACAGCTGATGGATTTACTAAGTGTTATTTAACCTTGTTTTAAAGCACTTGCTTCCCTCTTGCCTGTGTGGCTATTTAATTCCTGTCTGACTACTCACTTCTGGCTGCCGCTCACACAAACACCAATGGCCTCATGGGAGGCGTGTGTGTTCTCCACTGTATGTGTGCTTAACAGGGTTTTTCTGGAGGAGTGGGCATGCTTGCTTGGTTTTCCAGAGTATCGAAAAGTTTTTGAGGTCTTCAAGAGTGGACCTAGTGATTTGTGTTCCAGTCATGATTAACACTCGGTGTTCTGGACTGACAAAAATGTGTTACCATTTCCTAGTAGAGGAAACATACTGATCATTGTCTTGTAATGATCTGAGAAACAAAAATCAATCTGTACCAATGATAAGCACAGTGTGAAGAGAGCCATAGGTCTGAAGTGTAAACATAATTTGTTACTTTTTTATAACACAGATTCTGTCAAATTTTTGCTGAAACAGTTCAGTTGTTGTCTCTTTGCTTAATGTCAAAATAAAACTGAGGTTCCTGCTCATCAAAATGTGATAATTTCACGTTTGGTGTCTTGAGCGAGGTGATGACCCAATTAATTGATCAGAAAATACTTGACAGTTAATAAACATACATTTGTCATCTTCACCCAGTCATATTGGGGAAAAAAAAGTTAAGCATGAATCAGCCAGATTGTGCATGAAGTTGACAAAATGGCACATTGCTGTGTCTCTTCACATTGCAATGCACATGTAAGTAATAATAACACTAATAATTATGACACAGAAATCTGTTGGACACCGTCCACACTGTCATCACCACCAGGAACGGAATTTGTTTTTCAGACTAACTGAGCTGGATCAGCGTGTTGGCAGTCACCGCCGGGCCGCTATTATACATAAAGGGTTTGGCCTTAAGCTTAGTGCTTCCAGAACAAGCTGTAAATCACACCGTGAGCATCGTGGTCATTCATGGACTCTCTTCCCAGCCGACCCACTTGTCCTCTGTCCTGTCTCCTCTTTGTGTATTTGTTTACAGCAGCAGCAGCTGCAGGCTCAGCACCTCTCTCACGCTGCCCATGGACCCCCAGTCCAGTTGCCCCCACACCCATCAGGTCTTCAGCCGCCCGGCATCCCCCCTGTGACGGGTGCTGGATCTGGCCTGCTGGCGCTGGGTGCTCTTGGTAGTCAAGCCCACCTGCCTGTGAAAGATGAGAAGAACCACCATGACCTGGAGCACAGAGGTGAGGAGCACAGCTGGCCGCACCCCCCCGATAGTCTTTAAGCCCACAGCCGATTGGACCAGCCAAGAAATGGTTTTACCAGATAGATGTGTTTCACATTGTTTCAACCTGAAAATATTTATGTACAAAATACTCACATTAGGAACAAAAAGGAGAAAAGAAAGCTTGAACCTACTGTGTAGAGGTTAAGCATGTGGTCAGAGCAGCCAAAGTCATTAAAAGTCAAGTTCAACAGTCTCTAATGGGCCCAAAGGAAAGTTCTGTGAGCCGATTGGAATCATGACAGAATTGGATTGATAAAGGTTTGCGTCCAGTATTTCACCAAGTCTACAGCTGTGAATGTAAAAACTCAAATGGTTTTGATCCAAATGTCCCAGGGCTCATTTTAAGGTCAGAGGGTCCATTGGAAAAGCTAATGTTGAATGAGGACGGACACTAGTCTGATCCTTCATAAAAAAGGGCTGCTGTCTGATATAAGAAACACCAGGAAGTGGTGTTTTTAACAATCATAAAAGCTATTAGGGATCATTTACACACTGTTAACTTATTAGGAGGTGAGAGGAGGTGCATTCAGGAGAGTAATCTTTGTGTGCGCTAATGTTATTACTGTTATCTGATTGGTGACATCCATACTAATTTGTGTTTTGCTTTTGTCTCTCCTGGCCCCTCATCTTTTCACTCGCCTCTGGCCATCCCCCTGAAAGAACGCGAGTCCAGCACGGTACGTTGACTCTCCGTCTCTAGTGTGTGTCTCGACTATGCCGGTCTCTGGCGCTCTGTGTTTGGTGATTAGGTATACTTTACAAAGATTTAAGCCCCCTGTTTGATGGAAATTCATGCTCTCTGTGTAAGAACACACACACTTTTGTACTCTGGGGCTTGACTGAAATCAAATAATGAAGTCTGGCCAAATAAACCAGTGCCACCTAATCCAGGTGGAAAATGACTCCAATCACTGGGCGGGGATTAGTAGTCACATACCTCCTTTAATTTCAGCACAATTAAAAGCGACTTTGACTGTCTTTCCCCACTTCCCTCATAAATTTAAAGGACTTACTGTTGAACACCTGACTACATTTCATTTAATTCCATCTACCGTTCTTTTCTTTTGAACATGCCTTTATTTTCTGCTGCCCCTCGCCCACTTACTCCTGTCTCTCACCGTCTCGCTCTCTCTCTCCTTTCCTTCTCATGTTAAAGTCCTTGTTTATCGCACTGCGTTAAAGCTCTCAGTTAGCCGGGTCTGCTCGTCTAGATCGGGTTCCCATTGACTGACCATCCTCAATGAGGCCACTCATGTCTGAAGGGAACACAAACTCTTCCCCCATCTTGTACGGTGACAAGGAGCTGCCAGGACCACCTTACCTGATTCCTCCACCAACCCTCACTATCCACTCCGTCTCACACACACTTATACGCACGCACGCACACACTTTGTTTTCTTAGGTCATCTGATACCAGAGTCGGGGGTGAGTGCAGGGTTATTGAGTCTCAGCAATCTTTTAAAAGTCACGGCCTCATATTCGCAGGCTTTAATGCTTTAGGAGACATTTGTCTGTCAGACCTCTTCACCTCTTCACACCCAACCCGAGTGGATTTCTTTTCCACAGTAGTAGCTCAACTAATTTCTCTATTTTGACCTGAGAAGGAGGGTGGTGGAGACAGCAGAGTGCTGCTGGGTTGGCTGGCGGTATCTGGAGTGTGTTTAGTCACTCAGCCACAGTGATTTTTTTCTTTCATTGATGCTCTCCCAGCACAGGTCGTTTGAAATCACTTTTCAGGCTTTTACCTCTCTGCTGCTCTTTTTTTCTCTCCCGGTCCAAGATGTTAGACATCTTATTTCTCCTGCCTCCCCTTTTCACCACATCTTTGTGTTTGCGATGAAGGCAGGGATTTGTTAAGATGCCTGACAGTGTGGGCTGGCCTCAGGGTTTGTTCATCTTCACCCCTCTGCTGCCTCCTCCTGCCTCCTTGCCTGTCAGCCTGTTTGGCAGTGCTACCCCAACACACCAGTGCTCAGACTACAAAACCCTGTTTGCAGATTCTGAGAGAGTGCCAACCTGCCCGGGCATTCCCACTGGTGGGGAGAACTCATTGCCACACTGCTATGCTCTCATTGCTTGCCAAGTTCTTTTCCTGTTTTGCTCTCTTGTCTTTCTTCCTCTCTTTCTGTCATTTTCCCCTCACTCTGCCTCTTTCATAGCTCCTTTATTTGCTGGCAACACTCTCTCTCTCTCTTGGTGTCTTTGCACTATTGACCGGGTCCCCTCAATCGTCTTTTTATTCGCTTCCTAGTTTTTAGTATTATCAGTGATTATCATGAACTATGCTCTCATTTTCTGCCTTTTTGTCTCTGACCTGCCTCAGAGTTTCAGTGAATCTGGAGCTCACACATATATAATTACACTTCTGTTCATTTCCTGGAGCTGTGTCCTTCCCTTGACCAGGATATAACAGCATTAGATTTTAACCGTATGATAACCATCTCAGAGAATATCACAGTAAATATTATTTCTTTATTGTTGCTGTTAATATTAATCTGTAGTTGTAATCACATTTTAATGACAATACTAGGTCCCCTCTTGAAAGTAAATTATTAAAAGTTGTACTTGTCCTGGGTGAAAAGAACTTCAGCAGGAAAAAGGGAAGAAGTAATTTTTTAACATTGGGTTCAGCTCATCAAAATCCTCATCACCATCATCATCACTACAAGATGTAACTTGTAGAGACTTCTTAACTGAGCCATTAGTTGTACTCCTAGGGTTATTGCGAAGTAATACAAATAAACACAAACCCATTTGTTTTTACTACTTAGAGGCTCATAATGTTAAGTAACGTCTGACAGCTGGGTACACCTGTTGTTGTGTTTCTCCATCTGCTTAGATTCACCAGGGAATGATCGAATTTCCACTGCTTTTGTACCCCAAGTCGTATAAATGTTCTTGAACATGTTTCTTCGTCAGGGATTGAGGTCAAGAATGGGACACAACTTTATCTGCACAGACGGATCTGTCCTCAAGGACTAATCCTCACTGGCTTTTTAGATATCTAAATGCTCTTGAGTTTACTTTGATTTTGGCCAAACGGAGATCGTTACAGTGGTGCCTGTACTTACGAAATTAATTGGTTCCGGAAGAAATCACGTAAGTAGAGACGATTTTTCCATGCAAATGCCCTAATCCGTTCCAAGCCCCCCAAAATTCCGACATAAATGTTTTATAAAGTATAAAAATACATCAAAACATGTGACAAATACATGTTACAATTAGATTATTACACAAAAAAATGAGAGTTGTGCATAACGTAAAAAACAAAGAATAGAGTAAAGAATAAAAATGATGGTCATTTACCTTTTACCTGCTGTCCCCATTGTTTTTTGCCCTCTTTGGTTCATATGCTCAGATCTCACGATGCCGAACAACAGAGTGAATTCCAGTCCTCCTTTTGAACTTCTCCAACCACCCACGCGATGCCTTAAACTCCTTAAACTTCCTTTTGTTTTAATAATGTGGCGATTGTAGATGCATTACGGCCATATTCTTTGGCGAGATCAACCAAGCTCATCCCTTTTTTCATGCTTTACTATTGTCTCTTGCTTTGTTTGTATGGACAAAAAAACTCTTTACTTCGTCTTTTCTTTTCCTCTTTTGTCCATCACTTTCTTGGGGTCCATAGTGAATATGTGCTGAAAAAGTTATTATATTTGCGCAAAACTATCGGACTACCTCATGGGTCGAGTGCCGAGTGCCGAACATGCTCCATAAGCATCGATCTAGCTCCACACAGAGGTGGAGGGGCATCCGTCTTAGTAATAGGTAATAGCCAATGGCAGAGCAGCTATGAGAATGTTGTGTTCAGGAACCTGTGGGAAATTCGAGTGTCAGCCGATACTGTGTTTTTTTTATTACGTAAGTCGAAATTTCTTTCGTAAGTAGAGACATTTGTAAGTAGAGATGTCACTGTAGATTGGTTGAATTTTTCTCTCTGGCATATGTGTCATTAGTTTCTGCTAGACTGTCTGACAGGAAATTGAGCAGTAGTTGAGATTCTCATTAAAAGTATGGCAAAGATTCCAAACTTTTGGCTTTAATTGCATGTTCCAGGGTGTCTTGGACCAGGTGACTATAAGGATCTAAAAGATGATTCCAGATTATTTTCTGTGTGTCTGTACAGTATAAATACTCCAGACCTCCCTCTACACTAATCTCCATTCCTGCTCTGTCTGCCCCGTGTATCACCTACCATGGAAGTTAATGCCTTTGTCCCCCAAAGGCGTTTTGTGTGTTTGCTCAGCTGCCTCGTTTGTTTCCTTGCTCCTTTGCCTTGGCAGTAGAAGCAGGGCTAAGCTGTCCTCTTCTGCACCTTCTATCCCAAATCAGTCCTGGAGCATTGTGCGTTTAGCTGCACAGTCAATATTGTCACTGCTCTGACAAATGAAAAGACTCCAGAGCCATGCCTGGACTAAAAACCACCATTTGGTCATTTCTGGCTTTTCTGGTTTATGTGGGTTTGTCACTAAATTCATTTAAGCCCTAAACATTCTTAGAATATACAGTGACATGGCGGGGTGTACTTTTTATGTCTTACGGAAGAGCCAAGAGAGAATTTTACTGATGTGTAGGATATTTGTAATCTCATCTCACATAAGGATTTTTTTCCGCACTATAAGGCACATCTAAAAGCCTTTAATTTTCAGTGCACCTTATAATCCAGTGGGCCTTACTTGTGAAAAAGTTTTGAAATTGGCCATTCATTGAAGGTGCACCTTATAATCAGATGCACTTTATAATCCAGTGTGGCTTTTTTATGAGAAAGTTTTAAAATAGGCCATTCATTGAAGGTGCACCTATAGTCCAGTGCGCCTTATAGTGCAGAAAATACTGTATTTGAGATAAAGCTAGAGGAGGTCTACATTATTTAATGGGTCCACACAATACATGCTAAAACTGAAGTTCTGCATGGTGTAACTGTCAGTCAAGTTCTATACTGTACATTGAAAGTTTTTTGACAATGCTAATAAAGATAGAGCATTTACAGAGCCTACCAGAGAGTGATTCATTCTGGCTGCATGTCTTTGATGTTGGCAGAATAACTCGGTGTCGCCATCAGACAGCCTGCGGGCGGCAAGTGAGAAACACCGCAGTTCATCAGATTATAGTCTCGACGCCAAGAAACGCAAAGTGGATGATAAAGACAGTATGAGCAGATATGTGAGTGTTTGTTTGGATTTTTCTTTCTCACCTGCATGTTTCTTCTTATATTTGTCAAGCACAATTTAAAAAATGAGTTAATTTACAGGCATGTACGTTCCAAGAAAAAAATAAGTAATGTGGCTCTAATATGTGGTAATGTGATGGTAATGTAGTAAAAGCTGTCATGTGATGTACATCCAAGTAATTAATCTCAAACAGAATATTATTAAGTTCAATATGATATAAACATAAAGAGATAATTAGATTCCAAGTTCAAAAATGTATCTGTTCTTCAGTTATTCCTAAAGTCATAGATTCCTTTCCTGGTATATACTGTTAATTTATCGTTTAAACTAAGACTGTCACTCCTTCATTCCAGGACAGCGATGGAGACAAAAGTGATGACTTGGTGGTGGATGTTTCCAACGAGGTGAGACCGTATCTGAGTCGAGCTGCTCGGCTACATTCCACCCTGTGAACGCTGCACAGAAACTAAACACTGTCCTTTTGTCATTAGTCTGTCAAAGCCTCAACAGCTTTCACAGCATAGCCAAAAAGTCTGTCATAATATTGGTTGTGTGTGTCATGAGTGCATGCTTACTTGCTGTATTTCTTTTGCCATTCATGCGGGAAGTAAAACAAAGAACACAAAGAGAAATGGGAGTGACGGGTGAATGAAAGTGTGTATGTGCCTGAGGGGGGGAGCGTGAGCATGCACAGGTATATTTATCTGTGTTTGCACATGAGGCCCCAGTTTGTTTGACCTACATGTACATGCCAGTGGCTTTCCTCCGGTCTGTTTGCTCAGTCTCGCTCCCTGTCTGTCTCGTTTAACCCCGTAGGATCCAGCCACCCCCCGAGTCAGCCCCGCGCACTCGCCTCCGGAAAACGGCCTGGATAAATCACGCGTCTTGAAGAAGGATGCTGCCCCCAATAGCCCTGCCTCTGTCGCCTCCTCAGGCAGCACACCATCCTCCAAAGCAAAGGACCACGCCCATGTGAGTGTAAGGGGGCACCCTGAAACACCAGTGAGAAGATGAAATAAGCAGGTTGCAGGGGGGGTGTGTGAAGGGTGAGCTGATGGGCTATGGGGTATTTGTCAAGTGAAGAGAGTGTCTGTGAATGACTTACACAGGAGGCTTAGCCGTTGGCTGCTATTAGGGGCTTGAAGGGGCAGAGGGTGGATGCACTCACAGGAAATCAAACCCTGTGGCTCGCTCCTCTCAATCTCCTTTATGGCTTAACCAATAAGTGGTCATTTCTTCCTTGACCTGCAGCTGTAAATAACAGAGACAGCAGCAAGGGAGCTGTTTTCTCCCTCTTCTCTTGCTTTGTCTGCTCTTCTGCCTCTCCAACTATTGTTTTCTCCAATACACAAAGCTCATTAACCAGGATGAATCAGTCTATATATCTGCTTTACATAAATCTTTTCATTAAAGATTAAAGTAGACCTATAACCTACTGCACTGCTCTCCAAATCCCATGACACCAAACCTCTGTCTGGCCCTTATTAGTGAATGTGTAATAAGGTTAAAGTCCACAGTCTGATCTCGATTTGCAGAGGAAGAAAAGATGGATTCAGTATGAGTGAAATACGTGGGCCACTACTTTGCATGTCTGTCCTCTGTTAACAAGCCTTCATTCTAAGCAAGGGGTTATGCCTCTGCTCCCTTCACAGACACACTCCATGGCTGTAATGAGGTGTCAGTGTTAGATTGGATTACCTTGAGCCGTCCATTTAGATTATTGGTTTGGATTTCCATGCCAGTTGGGGTATATTTGACTCACTAGGGGATTTTTTTTCTTTTCTGACTCTGGCATGGATTTGAAACTAAGTGGTCAAAAGATGAAACAAATTTAAAGAGTGTCTCTGTTTTAGAATGACAAGTCGTCCACACCAAGTCTCAAGTCTAACACACCTACACCGAGAAATGAGGCCCCGACACCAGGAACCAGCACCACACCAGGACTACGAACTCTCACAATGGGCAAACCGCCTGGAATGGAAGCATTAGGTATTCACACGCCTTAAATGTCACGTTTATTTAGAGCACAATGAAGTCACTGACTGACAGGTAATAAGCTGTTGCTTCAGCTGTAATTAAGGTTCCACACCTTGCCTGTTTTCAGGCGACGGTCTAAAAAAAATAGAATCAATGTGGACATCAGCAAATCCTAAAAAGATAGATGGAGAATACAGTTTATCAACTGTACAATCTGGAAATGTGTTCATGAGATAATTAAGTTCATTCATGAAACAATTACTAATCCATCTCACATCAAAGTTCATTATTCACCATTCTGGAGCTTTCAGTCATAATTCGTACTTCAGTCTTGTTCAGAAGGTAGAGTGAGTTCGTTGCAACCCTTTGGTGACATAACCGTCTCTTGTTCTGTTGGGTGTCTATAAATCAGTTCTTTTCTCTGCAGCTGCTCCTGCCCTACGAACACCTCTGTCCATCGCCGGTTCCTATGCCAGCCCCTTTGCTATGATAGGTCATCATGAAATGAACGGATCCCTCACCAGCCCAGGCGTCTATCCAGGTCTCATCTCACCACAGATGAGTGCTGCAGCTGCTGCCGCCTATGGACGCTCACCAATTGTAATTATTCCACCCCTTCATGCTCAGTTTGTACGTTCTTGAATCTTCCGCTTTCATCGCGCTGACCTGAAATATCGTCAGGATCTGTATGAATCATCCTGCTCGTTTCTCATTTGTAAAAACTTGTCCAAATTGACTTTGCCAAACCGAAGCACTCATCCTGTATTCCCATAACTCATTGTGAATATTTCTGTTTGCTAGCTGCGGCTTGTTGTGTGTGCTAAATGAGAAAAGTACAATGACGCAGTGGCTCCTTTACTTTGATGTGAGTTAGTTAGCATTCCAAAGGCTTTAATAAAATTCTCACCCCTAAAACGTGCCTCCGTGTTTGAAAAGCTCCCAGGCTTTCATTAGCATTAGCGAGTGGGACGTTGTAGCGCTGTGTAAAGCTTCTGTGTATGTAGCGAAGCTGAATTTCTATTCAAGGGACTTGCTGGAAATGATGGTACAAGATGTCCTCAGGGTGTTGGCAGATAAAGTGAAGCTTTTTTTTTTCATTTTGAATATTAGCTTAGGCTAATTTATCTTCGTAGGGTTGTTTCTTTACTCTGCTCTTCTTACTCACGCAGGCAGGATTTGACCCTCATCCTCACATGAGAGCTCCCGGCCTGCCAGCCAGCCTCACGTCTATTTCTGGAGGGAAACCGTGAGTGTTTTGCATTTAGTTATTTCTCCTATACTTCTTTTTATTTTTCCACACTCACCAGTTTTCCCTCCCTCTTCTGCAGAGCGTATTCTTTTCACGTGAGTGCAGACGGTCAGATGCAGCCCGTGCCCTTCCCTCCAGATGCTTTAATAGGCCCGGGCATCCCCCGCCACGCCCGCCAAATCAACACACTTAGCCATGGGGAAGTAGTGTGTGCTGTTACCATCAGCAACCCAACACGCCACGTTTACACCGGTGGCAAGGGTTGTGTCAAGATCTGGGACATCAGTCAACCGGGCAGCAAGAGCCCTGTGTCCCAACTCGACTGCCTTGTAAGTAGAACATGCTGTTTTCATATCAGTCATGATGTGATTTCACATCTGTGTTATTACAGTGAACGATGTACAGTGTATACTGGTACTGAAGAGTCCATCCACATCAGCAACGTGTTTCGCTCATGTTAACACCTTTGCAAATTGCTCCCCTTGATTAAGATTTTCTTGAGCATCAAATGTTGCCTGAGTCAACCTCACAGGGTGGTTTTCCTCCCCACCCAGCACGCCGACATGTGAATAATTCAGCAAAGTGTTTTACTGCTGTGCTGAAGTAGTCCTGGGTGAGGGGGGGGGAAAGTCCTGCTGAGTAATGATGTTCTGATTGGCCAACCCTGTCCGCCTTTACCCAGCTCATTACTTCCTCCCAACTGCCTCCCATTTCTCATTTTGATACTCTGACTCGGTGCCGTTCGTTTCATCCGGTCTCCAACACCCTTAAGGTGCGTCTGGAGTGCAATTGCATCTTATAAAACCACCCAGGTGCTGTTTTCATTTGACCGTGAGCTTCCTCACTCCTATTGATCTGCCTTCCTGTTCTTTTGGAGCCTGACCAGCAGCTGCATCCCCACTTTTTCCAAAAGGCCCTTGTTAACACTGACATGTTCACTATAACATGAAACAGAGTCAATCCTTCAGTCTTCACAGCTCTATTAGGGTGTGTGCTTCCAATCTTTCTTTTGTTCAGTTGGAACAAAATTTTCATCCACATTGTTTATCATGTTTATTAGCAGCCGCTTATCAATGCAACAGCCAAATCACACAAGCCCTTTAAAAAAAAATCAATGCAGCAGATTTTAAGTTGTATGTTTGACACAGGATGCTACTGTTAACTCATTCACTGCCAGTGCTTTGTAGAAATTGATCTCCTTTGGGGGACTTTCTCTGACGCTCCAGACAATTAATTGTTTTCCCTCCGTTCTTGTGTGATTGTAAGATGTTTCGTTCAGAGCAACACCATATTTGCTCTCAGGTGAGAGCTGACATTTGCAAACATTTTTTTTTCATTGTAAGCTGCTGCAACTTCTCAATCTTTCTCTGATTCACCATCCTCTGTTCCGTAACCGGATCAGTCATCATTTTGCTAAATTACATGATTAGAAGCCTGATTTTTATTGACAAGTTTGTCATTAAAGAGTTGAATAACTGATAGCCTGCAGAAAGTAGTACCGTATTGGCCCGAATATAAGACGGTGTTTTTTGCATTGAAAAAGACTGAAAAAGTGGGGGTCGTCTTACATTTGGGGTCTAGCCATTATACCCATTTAAAACGCTAGATGGCGCCAGATGTCTTTAAAGTGAATGCTGAACTTAACCCGCAGGCCAAAGCGAACCCCTGTCACGAAGAAGAAAAATAAAAATAGCGGTAAGAAAGAAAACAGTAGAAAATAACCGAAGAGATAAACAGAAGATTGAGAAACGTTGCGACAATCTGGAGAAAAGTGGGTTGAAGATCGGCCAGGTTAACCAGCAGCCGAGGTGAAGTTATGATGCAAACTTCAAGATGGTGGGGATAAATGAGGCAGAGTCTTCAAACAATTGCAAAGTGGCTGTGAAATACGGTGTCACAGAATGCAATGTACGGAGATGTACTGTAATTATTTTTTGTATAAAAATTAAATTTGGTGTTCAAAAAGTCTTTTTTTCTAACTTGAGTCTTGAAAAAGTGGGGGTCGTCTTATAATCAGGGTCGTCTTATATTCGGGCCAATACGGTACTTTGTGTTATAAACAGCTGATAAACATTTTATTTTGTCGATAAATCTCGGGTACAATGGAATTAAATAATTTTTCCTTCTAAAGTATTTGTTGTTATTAAACTGTTTAGCATCTTTTTAAATTTACATATAAATTATGATAAATCATCAAGCTTGTGACAGTGTCATAACTTTTATTTTCTTCTTTTTTTTTTTCAGAACAGGGACAACTACATTCGTTCCTGCAAGCTGCTGCCTGATGGCCGAACCCTGATTGTGGGGGGCGAGGCCAGCACGCTCACCATCTGGGACCTGGCCTCGCAGACACCCCGCATAAAAGCCGAACTCACTTCCTCTGCACCAGCCTGCTACGCGCTGGCTATAAGCCCCGACGCCAAGGTCTGCTTCTCTTGCTGCTCAGATGGAAACATCGCTGTGTGGGACCTCCATAACCAGACCCTCGTTAGGTCAGTCCTTTGGGGGGTGGGGGTGGATTCTGAGTGAATGTAAACTTAATTCACTCGGATTGAATTCCTCGGGCACAGCTCTCCACTTCATGTTTGGTGTCTTGTCTTGTTCCAGGCAGTTCCAGGGTCACACAGATGGAGCCAGCTGCATCGACATTTCCCACGACGGGACCAAATTATGGACCGGAGGGCTCGATAACACCGTCCGCTCCTGGGATTTGAGAGAGGGACGACAGCTCCAGCAACACGACTTTACCTCACAGGTAGGGGAAATCGGTCACAACCTTATTTTTAAAGCGATCTTTGAAACTAATTTTAAAGCGATCATAGAAACAATTTTGTTACTAATACACACTTTTTGCCGATGATGCCTGAGCTGACGGTGTGGCTTTATCCGTGTTGCAGATCTTCTCACTGGGCTACTGTCCCACTGGAGAATGGCTGGCTGTCGGTATGGAGAGCAGCAATGTGGAGGTTCTTCACCACACCAAGCCTGACAAGTACCAGCTGCACCTGCATGAAAGCTGCGTCCTCTCACTCAAGTTTGCCTACTGTGGTAAGTCCCAGGCAAAAAGGCTCCTTAGTGTGCACCAGCATGAGCACAGCTCTTAGGCTTTAAGAGTGGACAGGAATTTAACAGGGAAAATATGTTTTTAAAGTAGAAATATTTTAGTCCTTTACTGCTATTTAAATTGTCGATGGTCAGAGAGTAATGTGTCACGGTGTAGATGTCTCTCTGGGTCATGGTCAGACACATCTTCAGACTGCAATGATTATTTCATTACCGTTGCTGCCAACGAGGACAAGGAGGTAAAGAGAAATGTACTCTGCACAGTTCCACCCATATCACCGGTGTCTGAGGTTAAGTCTGTTTTGCAGTTCTTTTATTTTCCAGATAATCATTGTGTTACAACCAGGATTGTCTCGACAGCCAGGTCTTCAGTTCCTGTCTGATGACTTGATTTTCACAGTTGAGACGAGTTCGGCTTGGTCTCTTGTGTAAAACGCTTAAAAAATTTGATTTTGTTTCTGTGGAAACTGAAACATCAGCAGCTTGAAATTCTTGATATTTATTTTACCTCAGAATTTCTAGTGAGTTTGATGAATACTTGACTATTTTGTTTGCTGCACTGAATTGTGTCAGAATGACAGATTTCTCTTTACAGTTTAAAGCATGCAGCGGCTTGTATCTGTAATCACATTAAGGCTCGTGAGGAAACGTTGTCATTACTTGCACAGTTTAGACCATTCTGCCTGCCAGGGAGAGCAGCTGGTTTGAGTTTAAGGCTCAGATAAATGAGGCTTTACTATCTCACTTATTTTGAAACAACTGTCAGTATTTATTTCCTCCACAAGACTCCCCTCAACAGTTTTGTATCACTGCCACCACAGAACCGGTACATACAGCTGATGCTCACAGCTTCTTAGCTTATACTGTCACTTATTAAATCAGTGGCCAACTAGTCAATGGGTAATTAACCAGAGGGTGGTTTAATTAATTACCAGAGTGGAAATGGTTTGAGTCTCCATGTCTGCTGTGTTTGCAGGTAAATGGTTTGTGAGCACAGGGAAGGACAATCTGCTGAATGCATGGAGGACTCCGTATGGCGCCAGCATATTCCAGGTAAGCAGATACACAGAAGCTGTTCGACTTAATAGACCATCACAGTTTGGATAGCAGTAGTTATGCAAACTGTGTTGGATTTCAAAAAGCAGCGATTGACCAATCGACTAATTTCCAAGCATCCTTCATGACAAAATTCATCTGTAATGACCAGAAGTAAATAAAAGCTTACGCTCCTGTAACTTGAGAAGTAATAGAAACACAGAAGATTTAATGGAGACTCATGTTGTGTTTTTACCACAGTCGAAGGAGTCGTCCTCCGTCCTGAGCTGCGACATCTCAGCGGATGACAAATACATTGTGACAGGATCTGGTGACAAGAAAGCAACCGTCTACGAGGTCATCTATTAGAGACGAAGAGGCTCCTGCTCTGCTTCAGCACTTCTGCCTTTCTCACAAATATCCATCTGGGGAATACAGCAGGATGAGATCGGCTACAGACACGGGAAACTTAACTGGTGGAAATCAGTTGGAGAAGCTTTTCCAAGGATGTTTGTTCTGGAGAGACTTTCATTTTTGTTTTTGTTTTTTATTTTTTTTGGGGAGGGGGGTGCATTTTTTTGTGCCTTTTACTTTCTTTTAGAGTGTTCGAGTGGATCCCAACGAAGCGGTGCTTCGTTTCAGAGAAAGTTCTGTCCCAGTCAGCTTGTGAAAAGTGTACATATCGGATTAAATAAGACATACTATACAAAATATAAAAATATATATATTTTCCTGTCCTGGGTGTTCTTGTGAAGATTTGTTTTTGGCCCACTCTGTCCTTTGCCTTGATATTTGACTGGAGAGCAGAACGTAGATGAAAACTTTTTCAACAATTTTACCATTTTGATTTTCTTGAAGCACATTCTTCAGGCTTTTGTTTGTTTTTCTGAGAAATCAAACCGAGGAGCATGAAATTTGTAAATAGGATGTTTTGTGGAGATTTTTAAATGGCCTTTTGTCACAGTGCTCTTATCAGACTATGAAAACGTTTTCGTTCTCTGACTCAGAGAGCCTCGGCTGGTTTGGACCACTTTGGGACAGAACAGGACGCTATCATTCAGGAAGGTTGTAAATTTAATTCATATGAATACAGAAAGACCTTTTTAAAAGTGTACGTTCTCGTCTGTGCGATCTTCCTCTTCCTCTGTTTTACCTTGTTAGAATATGGGAGATTGGAAATGTTTATTGTTTAGCCTAACCCATGGACCTTAGTTGGCAGCCGAAGCACTGCAGCGTGTACAGACTGAGAAACAATGTGCTTTTTGCTAACTTGACTTAACATGGATGTTGAATTTCACCACTGAATTCTTGGCTACAGACTAAATTCAAAGAGTCCACGCTGAGCTGTTTGAATCCCTCTATATCAATATTCCTGGAATATGTTTGTCCGTGATGGGAGATGGGAGAGGCAGAGAGAAGTCTCGGTGCTCCTGAGGAAGGAGGGAGTGACAACAGAAAAACACAAATTAGAAGATCAGATGTCTCAAACTGTTAACTTTAAGACAACAGTGGATAATTTGAGTTTGTACACTGTGGTCACGACCTGTCAGCGTCTGTCGCCCACCAGAAAAGGGGGCGAGATGTGCTAGCCTCTCTGAATCACGCCAAAGTATGTAGCAAATGCTGTCAGCACTGACAAGAAATGTACAGTTGTTAATAAATCAATAAAACAGTTTTTGTAAAATGGCCCATTTCTTTGTTATTGATGACTGGCAGTGTTTCAGCAGGTGTTGCCTACAAAACTGCCAGAAATGACTTGCTGTGTTAGTAGCTTTAAGTAAATACTCTTGTTTGCTTTTATTGTTTTGTTTTTTTGTTGTCGTTGTTTTTGCAGAGAATTAGATGAGAAGAACGATTTGACTGGAAACACAAGAAGCAGAGAGCTTAGCAACGCAATGCAACTACGGCTGTCAGTTTAACGTGTTAATTCATTATGCTGCAAATTAACGCGCTGTAAAAATTAACGCAATTGATCGTAAGTGGCAAGTCAGTGCGCAATCATTTTAAATTTGGCCCATCGGGGGACCCGTAGGCTGCAGCGACACGTCACTTCCTACCTACGCCACTAGTCAAAAGCAGGGTGACTGACAATAGAGATGGACGTGACACAGGAGTGCGAGGCAAGCCCACTCGGACCTTTGGGTGGAAAGTTTATAAGAAGAACAAACACGGCACTATTGTGGCAGCATTGGCTCAGTGGTAGAGCAATCGTCTTGAAGACAGATCACCCAGTCATTGGTGGCTCGAGTCCCGCTCCCGCCATGACATCATCAGAGCGTGAAATATAATTTCTTCTTCTATTGAATAGTCATGCACTACCATTTTGTAATGTCCTATAATTCAAATTCTTTATTTGGGGACCTTTAGCAGGTACAGTGGTACCTCTCCTTACGAACTTTGTACGGACAAAAAAACTATTTTCTGCGTCTTTTCTTTTCCTCTATTCTCCGTCTCTTTCTTGGGGTCCATAGCAAATACTCAGAAGTCAATATATTTACATAAAACTATCAGAACACCTCACTGGTCGAGGGCCGAATGACGAGGACCCTGCATAAACACCGATCTAGCTCCACACAGAGGTCCCTCTTAGCCAATGGGATGCCAGGAAGATACTAAGTAACAGCCAATGGCAGAGCAGCTATGAGAATGGTGCATTCAGGAACCTGTGGGAGCTGCGAATATCAGCCGATACTGTATTTTTACCTTACGTAAGTCAAAATTTCTTTCGTAACTAGGGGCAATATTTTCCTGCTGAGAAATTTTGTAAGTAGAAAATTTCGTAAGTAGAGACATTCGTAAGTAGAGGTACCACTGTGTCAGATTAAAATGCGATTAATTTGATGAATTAATTACAAATCCCATAATTTATTACATTATTTTTTTTAATTGCCTTACAGCACTAAATGCAACAGAAAGTCGCCGCTCCCTGAAAAATATATCTGAGGATTAGAGAAGAATTTCAAACCTCTTCAGATTTCTGAGGGTTGGTGGTAGGGTACAGCTAATGGACTCATTACATCAGTGCTACTAAAATCTTGGCCAATGTCCCTGAGCAACACTTATCTAATGTGTGCCTAACAAACAGACAAGGTTTAAAACTATAACAAACTTCATTCTCAGCATACCAAGGCTGGGCCGCTCCCGTTTGTCACTGAAGGCCTGGAGGTGTAAGGAAGCCAACGCGGTTTGGCATTGGAAGGTTTTTACGTGTCTCAGCGTGACCACGAGCTGATTTCTGTTGGCTCTCCTCCATCTACCTTTAAGGAAGTGGATTTACAGATTATGGAGGTCTGGTCTGCTCCTGCTTTGCATATAAATGTTTGAACAAAGAGTCAAATTCAGCGAGTTACAATTTTCTAATTTGTTCTGACCTGTTTACAAAAGCATGCGTGGTATGGCATGGTAACCATTTCACTATTGGTTGAAGTTAAGATAGCTCTACTGAGCTAATCCTAACAAGTTCACTGAACAATCTCTACTAGCTTTAGTTGCATTGTTAACACAATGAATGTGGGTCTGTCTGACAATGTGGGTTTTGTGAGTTAAAGAAATGTTAAAATGGAGACCTCGCTGAAAATTATGTTTGTTGTCTGAAACATCTGCACTTCATTTTCTTTCTCCACAATCTGAAAATGTTGGAAGCCTGCGATTATAAAAGTACAGTGCCCAAACTTTTTGTACAGTGAAAATGTTTGGGCAGCCCTGATAGCTTTCCAGATTTTCCTTTATAAACCACTGGTTGTTTGGATCAACAATTCCAGTTAAATATATCATATAGCAGATGAACACAGTGGTGTTTGACAAGTGAAATTAAGTTTATAGGATTTACAAAAAGTGCGATAATTATTTAAACAAAAGTAGGCAGGTGCATAAATTTGTGCAAGCCCAAGACAAAAATTCCATCTATATTTGGTAGAGCCTGTTTTTGCAGAAATAACAGCCTCTAAATGCTTTTTATATAGCTTCCAATGAGGGTCTACATTTAAGTAGAAGGTATTTTTGACTCTGTCTTCATAACACTCCAGTTCAGTTGGTTTGATGGTTGCCAGCATGGTCAGCCCGCTTTAAATCACACCACCAAATTTTTGACAATATTCAGGTCCGGGAGTGAGATGGCTATTCCAGAACATTGTACTTGTTCCTTTGCATGAATGCCTTAGTAGAATTTGAACAGCGCTTAGGGTCGCTATCCTCATGACGTATCCAGCCCCACCTTCAACTTTGTCTCCGATTCTTAAACATTGTTTGCAGGAATCTGCCGATACAGACTGGAATCCATGCAACCTTTAGCTTTAGCAAGATTGCCAGTACCTGCATTGGACACACAGCCCCACAGCATGATAGGAACACTACCAAATTTTACTGCGAGTAGCATGTGTTTGTTTTGGAATGCTGTTTTCTTCATCTGTCATGCGTACCGCCCAATGTTGTGTCCACATCATTCAATTTTAGTTTCACCAGTCCAGAGCACCTCATTCCAAATTGAAGCTGGCTTGTCCAAATGTGCTTTAGCATACCTCAAGCGACTCTGTTTGTGGCATGTGCACGGACAAAGTTTCTTCTGCATCGCTCTCCCATTGAGCATCCCTTTGTGCGAAGTGTGCTGAATAGTTGAACAATGCACAGTGGCATCATCTGCAGCAAGATCGTGTTGTAGGTCTTCGGAGCTGATCTATTGGATGACTTTGCTTTGCCTGTTTTCACCATCCGTCGCCTCCGCTTATCTGGCATTTTTCTTGGCTTGCCACTCCAGGCCCTAACTAGAACTGTGCCTTTGTTCTACAATTTCCTCACTACGTTCCTCTCAGTGGAAACTGACAGCTGAAATCTTTGAGATGGTTTTATGCATCCTTCCCCTACACCATAATGTTGAACAATCTTTATTTTCAGGTCATCTGACAGTTGTTTTGAGGCTCCGTTGTTGCCACTCTTCATAGAAAATGCAAAGAGGACAACAACTTACGATTGGCCACCGTAAATACCCTTTCTCGTGATTGGCTTTACCTTTGTATGTAGGTCATGGGTTAATGAGCTTACTAAACAAATTTTGTGTTCCAATAATTAGTGCTAAAGTTATTCAAATCAATAAAGCAACAAGGGTGCCCAAATTTATGCACTTGCCTACTTTTGTTTAAATAATTATTGCACACTTTCTGTAAATCCTATAAACTTTATTTCACTTCTCAAACACCACTGTGTTTGTCTGCTATATAATATATTTAACTGAAATTGCTGATCTGAACAACCAGTGATTTATAAAGAAAAATCTGGAAAATTATCAGGGGTGCCCAAACTTTTTTTAGCCACTGTACATTATAGACAGTGGAAGTGATCATGAATTGAAGGGATCCTTAAATGTATATTTTAAAAATATGTTTAACAATAATACAAACCTGGTTGTTCTGGATCCATGATGATGCTAGTTTGCGTTGGCAAACAGTCAAACTGGATTGTTACGGGAAAAAAGGATAAAAGTCACTGCTGTAAAATATGTGAAATTGTTACATTGGGTGTAATTTTTGATAAAAAGCTCACTCAGATTGTTATGTCACACAGACTTCTAATAATTTGTCAGTACAAATCCTGGTATGAAAAGAGTGAAATGTGGTGGAGGGGAGATCTAAACCCAAGGAGAGAGGTGTGAAGGAGACAGAGACATTGTGAGTTAATGGCTTTGTTTCCAGACGGGGTGGTTTGTGTTTTCAGGCCTGCTAACAGGAGTAGTGGTGGGAGGGATGACACAGTGCACGATTTGTATGGATTGGCAAACCACTCATACACACACACACACACACACACACACACACACACACACACACACACACACACACACACACACACACACACACACACACACACACACACACACCCAGTTGCCTCACTTGAAACAGTCACATTCAGTCACACTCATTTTTCACATTTCACATTTCACACACTCCCACACACACCTGAGAAAAAGACAAACTAGTTTGGACATTTGTGGCATTGTGCTGGTATCAGTCATGATTGTGAAACAGGGTCCTGTCATAAAATGTTCCATAAACGAACATGCCAATAACAACAAGGATGTGATTGTGACATTGCAGCTTTCACATTTTTGGTGTATGTATTTTGTCATGTGCAGGACTCCATACAATTACTCAACAATTCATGCCAGAGTCTGTGAATCCAATTTTACCGACTCATCGCCCTGATCAGATGCCATGTCTTTTCCTTCTTCTTCTTTTTCTTCCCCACCCACACCCTTTCCCACTCGCTTGTTCTGCTCTCACCACAGGTGGTGAGTGTATTCATTTTCACTTTTGTGGGGGTGCTAGCTGTAAGGCTGAGATTTCTGACTGTGTGTGACAGAGGAGTGAGATGGGGTGGTCAGGCATGCAATATGGGGCAATTTCTTTGCCATGCATTTCACCTAACCGTGTGGGCTGAAGGCTCTGTACGTATGGCCAAGCTATACATGCGTAAGTGTGCATATTTTTCCACATGCTTTCTGAAGCTGAGCTGAAATTTGCAGTTGCCAGTGTACGACTCAGTTCTTTTTCTGACTGTCACTGATAGGAATTTCTGGTTAGATAATTTGCACCCCAGACCATTTCTGTCTCTCAACCTGGTAGAAGAAAGCCAAAGGGTCCGCTGGTGTTTTGGCGGTACGGTCCAGCATGAACAATAATTTTACAAAGCAATCTGGAAACTGGGTCAGTTTGTCCATGACTCAATTCAGTCATTCATTCATTCACCTTCATTTCCACGTCTTCCGCGGGTCACAGGGGTTGCTGGAGCCTGTCCCAGCAGACTTATGGGAATTAAGCAGCTTCATCCGCTAGCATAGCAATTCAAATCAATTTAATTCAGTTCAACTCAATTCGATTCGATCCAGTTCAATTCAGTTCACTTCAAAGCACAGAAACAACATGTAAAAAAATCACTTGGATACTACGGACAACAAAGGAAACATGAAGACTAAATAAAGGAAATAATGAGGAGCATTTACAGTTTTTTCCAGTCGCTAACAAGCGCTGGTCCAAACAGCAGTCACATTTTCAAAACTCTAAACACAATGAGCACAGCATCGCTCTTTCGTGGCCATACCATTCACACATTTCATGTTGTTTTCACTCAATATGCAGTCAGTGAACATATTTCCACAATGCTTTCATTTTCTTAACAGACAAGCTATACCTCCCAACAAAATTATGGATTTTTTTTTTTATTATTTACGATTGTCAACACACAACATCCCACAAAAGCAACAACAATATTCTAAACCTTACATACGGTATAAAAACCTCTGCTTCTGCAACGATATCAGTTCAAAAACAATATATCACAGCTGATAAACAAACAATTGAATTTTTAAAAAATTTTTTTTTGTATTTTTAAAATTTTATATTCTCAATTATTCCTGAAAGGGAAATTAGTGGTCCACTCAAGTGTTAGTAATTCATACGTGCATATATTAGTGTGAACAGGCCCTGAACACACAGTCAAACACACAGGGGTCCTGTACGGGGTAGAGTGGTGGGCAGCTCCTTTATGTTGCGCCCAAATTAGCAACTTGTAAGGGGTGACGGCGCCTTGCTCAAGGGCACGTCGGCAGTGCTCTGGAGGTGAGCTGACACCTCCCACTGTCAGCTCACACTCCGGGTATTTTTGGGTGGGAGGGGGAATCGAACCACCAATCTTGGAACATTGGACGACCCGCTCTACCACTGAGTCACTGCCCCCCCATTGACACACAGCTGATCATTACCAAGGGTGGATCCGGCATACCAAGAGGTTCTATCCCAGGGGCATCGCCTCGGATGATATCAGAGATCGTAGAGATTAGAGACAGTAATTTTGTGGGTTTTTTTGTTCAGAATGCTCTTGTGTGTTTCATGGCTATTTTGTTCACTGTAAGCTTTTTCTTTTCTATCATATTGTAAACAGTATTTTTTCGGTACCTCCTGTAATAAACTGTAAAGGAAAAAAACTGATTTGCTCTTTACTAGAATGCTTTTGAATCTGAAAATTGCATGTGGACATAAAATTCCCAACCAAGAAATTTTGTGTACATTTTGCATGTAAATACCAGTAAAACTGAAATATAAAAGTCTATGCAAACTTTATAATGTCAACAATACCCAGTACTTTGAAACCTGGTGTACTTTGATTGACTGCATGTACCTTATGAAGTGAAAACAAGCATTATTGTTTGACACAGAAATTTCATTTTGAGTGGAATATCCAGTGTTTTGGTAAAGTGTGTGTACAGACAAAGATGTATTCTAGTTTGAAATGAAGAGTTAGTGTTTATTTAACAAAATGTGTTTTTCAGAAGAAAATTAACCACTTGGTTAATTGTGCTTTCTAGGTGTGAGTGTGTGTTAAGAGTTTAGAAAAAGTATTTGAAGTATGGATAAGCGCTTGCTAGCGACTGAAAAAAACTGTAAAAGAGAAGGCATGCCATGAGTCAAGCAGAGAATATGACAGAGAGGAAAAGAAGTATACAGATAGGTAACCATACAAGATGGGAGTTGGCACAGGGAAGACGAGAGAGTCTAAACAGGTTTTAGTTTAATAAAACAGCCAGCTTCGTTGTCTCAGTGCTTCTCTACTCTGTTTTGCAATTCCTGAAGTTTTCTTTTGTCTTGCGGTGATTCATAATTGAGAACTGCTTTAATGCTAAGTCTCTCTGCTTCATTAACCTCCAAATCTACACACTGGTCATGGTAAATCGTATTATTTGTTAAATTTGATTTCAGTCTTATTGATTCTGGGCATCATAATATCAGATGCCATTTCTCTCAATGAGCAGGCTTTTGAGCATGATATTAATTTTTTTTTTTTTACCTTTACAGCTCAACATGTGGAGCAAACTTCACGAGTTTACATCAGATGTAATCCGACAACTTTTCAGAATGTTTAGATGTGTTATGTACGGTCGACTTGTCTCTGAGAAGATGGATGGATGGATGGATGGATGGATGGATGGCTGGATGGATGGATGGACGGATGGATGGATTAATGGATGGATGGAAGGATGTGCTGTAGGGCCATTTGCCCCACCCAATCCTGATTACTGTAATTTAAAGCTAAATTTTTCCATCATGTCTGATAGGTTTGGGAGATTTCTTGTGTTTTTGACCAAAAGCAGCAAATATTAGTGTCAACAGATGTAAACACATTTCTTGGAAAAAGGAATGCATTACGTGATACACAGTTATGACCTGATGTAGAGCAGAACAGATGAAAACAGAAAAAACATCCTTTTTCATTAAATAGGTTAAAGTGAAACTGTTGAAACAATCCTCACAGCAATCGCTTTAACCACCAAGGTGACGGCGGGGGTTAACAAGCGCAGCAAAGCAAATAATTGGTACAAATAAATAATTAGCACAGCGTAATGGCTCAGTTAAATGGTGAAGGAGCCCTAATTGAACATGATTATAAACTTCCATCCGTCCTCCTCCATCATTTGGAGCAGTAACAAGGATGTCCTCAGAGATAATTAGGACAACAGGGCAGAAGTAGCACTTCAGAACAGCTCACAAGGAAATCCTCCAGCAGTTTACCAAAACATTTGAACAAATACAAATCACGTGGGGCGCACGGTGGCGCAGTTGTTAGTGCTGCCACCTCACAACACGGCGGACCCGGGTTCGAGTCCTGCTCTGTGCGGAGTTCACATGCTCTCCCCGTGTCTGCGTGGGTTCTCTCCGGGTTCTCCGGCTTCCTCCCACCTCCAAAAGCATGCGCTTCAGGTTGATTGGCCGGTCCCAAATTGCAGTGAGTGTGTGTGTGAATGATTGTTTGTCTCTATGTGGCTCCATAGTACACTGGCGTCGTGCCGGGCGTGTCCCCCGCCTCGCTCCCTGAGACTGCCGGGATAGGCACCGGCTCCCCCGCGACCTGCATTAGCAGATTGAGCAGGTTAGAAAATGACTGACTGACAAATCACGTGATTGTTTCAAAGGCATCCCCATGTACCTTAGTCCAAACTACATCAAAATAATTTTCACGTTAATGCTGTCTGACTCATTTTCTGTTGGTTTTCCAGCTACAGTAGTACCTTGACATATGAGTGACCCGAGTTACGAAACGTCGCTCGGTCCATATTTTTGTTTGAGATATGAGCGGAAATCCTTGTTATGAGTCGTGCTTCAGGACACCACTGCTAGTTGGTGGAAGGATACAACATCATCTGAGACCGCATCTCGTTCTTGTCCATGGTGTAAAGACGTTGCTCCTGTATGCTTGATATTTTTGCTTTTATTTTCACACTTTATCATTTGTTACATTTATTAATTACATCCCCCGAAGCAGTGATGTATTGTAATTGTCAGTGTTTGTGTGTTCATCCGTCAGTCAATCCGTCCGTCCACCGAATATCTTCCCAACTGTTGCAGATAGAACAACACAGTCAGAGACTGCAAAATGCCGCGACTTACCCTAGGTCACTTTGCTTCATGTGTATATGTATTATATTATTTTAGCCAGGATAACTCAAAATATTTTCAATTATTTCAATGTTAATTTGTGGATTGTGGTCCTTAAGGGAAGGTAGCAGATGATAATTTTTGGATTTTCAAATTGCAATGTTTTTCCATAGAACCAGAAGGCCTTATATATCTACTGTCCACAGACCAATCAACCCCAAACATGACGATTTGCACATTGTTAGATATAACATGTCTCAATGTAATACTTCATCATTTAATGCACTCTCACTGGCCTGTTGGCCACAGTGAACTCAAATTGGGTCAAAGGATGTGTAATACTGTGATGATGCTTTATTATGAATATTGTGAGTTTTAATCTGTTGTTTCATTAACACTTCATTTTCACCCTAAAACAGACAGCTGGTGTTTACAGACAAATAATGCTCAGAAAATGAAAACTATTTTACTCATCAGTAAAAGTAAACATTATGATTTAATATGGGTAAGGGGTCACTCTGGCAAAATGACTCCATGTCTGTCTCCAGAAAATTTTAATTAAGCAGCCCTTTCTGCATTTTTTCATATAGAAGCAAGAAATATTCTGATAAATGTAAGATACAATACATTAAAACACATTTTCTGTGGGCATGATCTAAACCCAACAGAAAGTCTTTCATTTTATGCAATTTGTGTGTGTGTTTCACCATTTGAAGATGGAAGAACTCCTCCTACGGATTGTAGCTGATCAACTAGGAATTTGGCCAATTTCAACACCTTACTGATGAGAATACATCACAGGTTGTTGTATAACTAGAGAGGTGAGAACAGGGAGGCCTGGCAAAATTTGATGATTCACCATGAAACAGGAAGTTGTCCATGGCCCAATGTTTGTCACACCTCAGCCTGAAGACATCCACAAGTCAATGTGAAGCTATTGCAGGAGCCCGCCTGCAGACAACGGGACATCAACAAAATTTGATCCACATGCTGTTGTTCTTGTATCATTAACAAAAAGAAGTTATACAATTCTTATGTTCTTTAAGAACCACACGGGATTCTTAAATTTGCTTGACTATATTTTCAATATTTAATTCAGTGTCATGTTTCAAACAAGTTGGGACAGGGGACACAAAAAACTTGTGAAAGTCTCAAAAGCACCTGATTAGACTAATCCACTCAATCAAGGATGTTGTGAGGTTCACCACTTTGGAAACATATGATTGTGTAAAGGATATTGCCACATGGGTTCAGAAGTGCGTGTTGGAAAACAACTCACTAAAAAAACCTGGTGTTGTGTTTTTATTGCCTTTCAGAAATGGGATCTTCAAACTGGAGGAGGAGACCAATACAGAAAGAAAAGAGTACAAAACATGAAACAACTCCAGCTAAATGAATTATTTAGGGGGTGATACTTTATTAATACACAACTTTTGACCTAAATCTGACACCATAACATGAATTCCTCCCCTAATCATTTGACCTTTAAGAACAGAAACTAAGAACATAGCATTTCATTTGTATTGAGAAGATATGCCAACTCAAACTCATATTTTTGTGAAGTCAAATCATTTTCCTTACCCTGGACCATCATCCACATTTGATCTCCAAGCAACAGTAGTGATGGTGAGATATGTAAACTTTAAAATGATGGGTAATAAGAAGATTAAATCATTTTCCAGCCAAGTGACATACGTGTTTTTATCCTGAAGCTAATGTAAACAAACATTGTGATTGATTCCACAGTATTCAGTGTTGAATACTATGACTCATAATCTTTTGTTTTGCACTTCAAACCCAATGCATGTATATTCAAACATACGTATATTGCCAGTCATTATAATTTCATGACGGCATTGTACCATTATTATTGATCTAAATAAAATGATTTATGATTCTCACGACATTAAATCGTGACTGTTGAATTTGAAAGAATTAATGTTCAAGAAACACACTTAAAGTTTAATAACCAAGACTACTATGCAATGAACAATACATTTCATCACACGGTAATCATTATTACAATCATTATTGATCATTTGAATGTAGTTTTGTAATGTATATGTAAATGTATAATACAATTTCCTCTGGGATTAATAAAGTATCTATCTATCTATCTATCTATCTATCTATCTATCTATCTATCTATCTATCTATCTATCTATCTATCTATCTATCTATCTATCTATCTATCTATCTATCTATCTATCTATCTATCTATCTATCTATCTATCTATCTATCTAGAGGGCACTAGCCAATGTCTTATTGTGCTGGTCCCAAGCCTTGATAAATACAGAGGGTTGTGTCAGGAAGGGCATCTGACGTAAAAGTTTTGCCAAATCAAACATACAAACCAAATCTATGACTTCCATACCGAATCAGTCGAAGCACAGGTTAACAGTGACTACCAGCGGTGCTGTTCACCAAATGCCGGTGGAAATTGGACTACTGTTGGTCGAAGAAGGAGAGAAGGAAAGTGTGATCGTAGGAAGAGAGAGAAGATGAACGCCAACAGTATAGGACTGAGAGTAGGGACGTTGAATGTTGGAACTATGACAAGAAAAGATAGAGTTCGTTGACATTATGCAGAAGAGGAAGTTAGACTTTCTGTGTATCCAGGAGACCAGGTGGAAAAGTAGCAAGGTTAGAAGTTTAGGAGCAGGGTTCAAGTTGTTCTATCATGGTGTAGATAGGAAGAGAAATGGAGTAGGAGTTATCTTGAAGGAGTTTCCTAGAAATGTCCTGGAAGTAAAAAGACTGTCAGATAGAGTGATGAGTCTGAAGCTAGAAATCGAATATTTGATGTTCAATGTTGTTAGTGGGTATGCTCCACAGGTAGGATGTGAGCTGGAGGAGACGGAGAAATTCTGGTTGGACTTTGATGAAGTGATGCAGAGCATACCTGAAAGTGAGGGAGTTGTCATTGGTGCAGACTGCAACAGACATGTTGGTGCAGGAAACAATAGTGATGAGGAGGTGATGGGCAGGTTTGGTATCCAGGAGAGGAACGCAGAAGGACAGATGGTGGTTGACTTTGCAAAAAGGATCGAAACAGCCATAGTGAATACTTTCTTCCAGAAGAGGGAAGAACATAGGGTGACCTATAAGAGTGGAGGTAGGAGCACACAGGTAGACTACATCTTGTGTAGACGGTGTAACCTGAAGGAGATCAGTGACTGTAAACTAGTGGTAGGCGAGAATGTAGCCAAACAGCAAAGGATGGTGGTGTGTAGGATGGCTCTGGTGGTGAGGAAGATGAAGAGGACAAAGACAGAGCAGAGGACGAAATGGTGGAAGCTGAAGAAGGAAGATTGTTACATGACTTTTAGGGAGGAATTAAAACAGGCTGTGGGTGGTCGGGAGGTGCTTCCAGATGACTGGACAACTGCAGCTAATGTGATCAGGGAGACAGGTAGGAGAGTATTTGGTGTGTCATCTGGAAGGAAAGTAGATAAGGAGACTTGGTGGTGGAATGAGGAGGTACAGGAGTGTATACAGAGAAAGAGGTTAGCTAAGAAGAAGTGGGACACAGGGAGGACTGAGGAGAGCAGACAGGAGTACAGGGAGATGCAGCGTAAGTTGAAAGTAGAGGTAGCAAAGGCCAAACAAGGCTTACGATGACTTGTATGCTAGGTTGGACAGTAAGGAGGGAGAGACTGATCTATACAGGTTGGCAAGACAGAGAGACAGAGATGGGAAGGACGTGCAGCAGGTTAGGGTGATTAAGGATAGGGATGGAAGTCTATTGACAGGTGACAGTAGTGTGACGGGAAGATGGAAAGAGTACTTTGAAGAGTTGGTGAACGAGGAAAATGAGAGAGAACAAAGATTAGAAGAGGTGACTGTTGTGGACCAGGAAGTAGCAAAGATTAGTCAGGTGGAAGTGAGGAGGGCATTGAAGAGGATGACTAGTGGAAAGGCACTTGGTCCTGATGATATACCTGTGGAGGTATGCAAGTGTCTAGGAGAGGTGGCGGTAGAGTTTCTGACTGGGTTGTTCAACAGGATCTTAAATACTGAGAAGATGCCTGAGGAATGGAGGAGAAGTGTGCTGGTGCCCATTTTTAAGAACAAGGGAGATGTGCTGAGTTGTGGCAACTATAGAGGACTAAAGCTGATGAGCCATACAATGAAGTTATGGGAAAGAGTAGTGGAAGCTAGACTAAGGGCAGAACTGAGCATTTATGAGCAGCAGTATGGTTTCATGCCAAAAAAGAGTACTAAAGACGCAGTATGTTGATAGAGAAGCACAGAGAAGGCCAGAGGGAGCTGCATTGTGTTTTTGTAGGTCTGGAGAAAGCTTATGACAGGGTGCCCAGAGATGAACTGTGGTATTGTATGAGGAAGTCTGGAGTGGCAGAGAAGTATGTTAGAGCAGTGCAGGACATGTATGAGGACTGTAAGACAGTGGTGAGATGTGCTGTAGGTGTGACAGAGGAGTTTATGGTGGAGGTGGGACTGCATCAAGGATCAGCTCTGAGCCCCTTCTTGTTCACTATGGTGATGGACAGGCTGACAGACGAGGTTAGACAGGAATCACCATGGACTTTGATGTTTGCTGATGACATTGTGATCTGCAGCGAGAGCAGGGAACAGGTGGAGGAGAAGCTAGAGAGGTGGAGGTTTGTCCTGGAAAGGAGAGGAATGAAGGGTAGCCACAGTAAGACAGAGTGCATGTGTGTGAATGAGAAGGACCCAAGTGGAAGAGTGAGGTTACAGGGAGAAGAGATCAAGTAGGTGGAGGATTTTAAGTACTTAGGATCAACAGTCCAGAGCAATGGAGAGTGTGGAAAAGAGGTCAAGAAGCGTGTACAGGCAGGATGGAACGGGTGGAGAAAAGTGTCAGGTGTGATGTGTGATAGAAGAGTTTTATCTAAAATGAAAGGAAAGGTGTACAAAATTGTGGCGAGACCAGCGATGTTGTTTGGTCTAGAGACAGTGGAAGACCAATAAGGAGGTTTACTGATGTAGTAAAAGAGGGCATGAAGGTAGTTGGTGTGAGAGAAGAGGACGCAGAAGACAGGGTTAGATGGAGGCAACTGATTTGCTGTTGCGACCCCTGAAGGAAAAAGCCGAAAGGAGAAGAAAAAGATTATTGATCATTTTGAAACTCCACTTAGTAACAGGCCAGGCTCTCGTATCTGTGTGGACAGTCCTACTGTGACATATGGTACATATGCCTGTCCTTGTAGATCAGCTATATTATTACATATTACTGTCACATATTTTGATCTAACCAATGATTTTAGAACCTTTCACATCTTGCATTTTGGATAGTAACAGAGAATACAGAGATGAAACTGTGGATGACAGTGAACTGAGCCTGGGCTGGAATAACTGGATTCACCATTTGCCTGTGAAGACACTTACATTTTATAGTCCTCTGGAAAAGTCTTCACATGCAGGTGCTAAGAAAGAAAAATTGTGTTGTTTCATCCGACCCCCCCCCTTTTTTTTAAACAAGGATTTCATTATGTTTCTTGACATTAATTAAATTTTACAACCAGAACCTCACTACATTGGATGTGGTTACAGAGTATTCATTGAAATAGCAAGTTTATCAAATTCAAATAAAGATAAAAACCTTCTCATTCAACATAATTCGTTGGTTTTAACTAAAATACCAGCACAAATGAAGTAACTTTTAAAAGGAAAGAAAGAGGAGGAAGTAAAGGTTAGCGGAGGTCACAGTGGAGAGAGAGAGAAGTGAAATGATGCCGGAAGGCTTACAGAGAACCAGAGCCCTTTGTGCTGTATGAACAAGTCGTTTGTTTGGGTGGGTCACAGTGGTTGAAGGGCCAAAGGGAAGTGAGGTGCCAACTTAATGTGACAGGCAAATGTGTGTAAGCCTGTTCCTGGGATTTCTATAGGCTTTATGCAAAGCGGGAGGTGAAAGGGGAAATGGCTCATTCAGTGTGGCCGAGCAGATGGAGACTCCAACCAAGAGGAATTCAAAGCATCGCAACACAGGACGTATTCAGTACTCCTCCACTGATGATTAATGCCGTTTATTTAGTAAAGGATGATTGTATTGACGTTTGATATGAATACTTCCATGGTTTTCCTCTAGTAGAAATATTTTCTTCCCTCTATAGATAAAATGTATACCTCCAAAAAGAAGCAACAAGAAGATATCCTACGTCAGCTGATCCTGATGTCTGAGCTCCTTCCCTCACCTCTACAGCTGAAACAGGACACCATGTGAAGGAAAGTAAAGAGATCTATGAATATCAGAGCCACTAACAACAGGTAAACAGATCAAATCAAACCATTGGTCTGTGATGTTTTCAATCTTAACCCCAAAACCCGTGAAACATTTGATTCCCTGTTACTTGTGGCAACAAATCACATAAACCATATGTGACCATATGTGCGTTTTTCAGCAGAGAACCATAATGTGTTGTTGGAGTTCATCACCCTCATCCTTCGTAAGCACTCAGCAAAAACACTCAAGCTCATGCTGCGACTACAGTCCTCTTAGACATCAGCTTTACCGACACAAAGGAAAGATGCGCCCTCAGGTCATCCAACTGAACATGGCTCAGGATCTCACTGAGTAGTGAGAATCACAGAAAAGGTACAACCCAAGCAGAGACCACCACACACCGAGAATGTGCTTGAGTAATGCAACATTTAGTGCCAGCGTAATTACAAACCTCACACTGGAAAAAAAGCATCACATCAACATCAAAGTTGTAATTATGACTGATAATTGATTATCATCGATAATAATTGGTGCAAAATGAAAACAAATGCTGCCAGTCGATGTTGAAGGCAATGAAACCCACATGTTGGGCCACATTGTTCATACATGTTTAAATCCAACACCACTAACCCTGTTATTATGTAAATGTCTTGAGTTGTTCAATAACAGAAACATTATAGCTCTCCATTTAATGTGAGGAGTGTGCAAGTCTAAAAAAACATGCAGGAACAGCTCTCAGCAAACAGTAAGCTAAATGGAAGTGTCTATTTTAATTACCGGTAAGTTATTTTGCAAGATCAAGAATGTCTTGTACAGATCACAGGTAAAATGAGCCTGAGGGGGACTCAATGTAGTGCTCATACTATTGATTTAAGAAAATTCCATCAGTGTTTATTATCACAGCAGTAGGATATACAGCAGTTGGCGTCTAGGATCTGACCTTAATCACACAGGTATGTTTGCACAGAGGCCTCATGGAGCCTACAGGTGGATGCTAGGTGGTGGGTCTGCTATGCTTTCAGGGCATCAGCAGCGCTGACGGGCAAAAGAAGTGATAGGGAAATTGTTGCCTCTTAAATAGTTTATGAATCCGAGTTAGTTGGAGGAGAACGAGGCCTCTCATGAATAGTGTGTGAACAGCAGCACAACTGCTGCGCAATGCCTGATGTAGCTCACTGTTTTCACTCTACTGATGGTATCAGAAAAAAAACTGTAGACTGTAAACAGATTATTAAAAGCTATAGGTTAATATACATTTACTGTGAAAATTAAATATTGAGAAACAAAATTTTACCTGAAATGTTGTTCATCAGTATTTGGTACTGTTTGGCGTTGAAGAATGCATTGCACATGATTGATACAAAAATATGAAACACTTTTTTATCTCAAAAGCCAACAAGTCTTGTGAGACTCAGTATTTCTTTAATCTGTCGGTGATTTTCTTTATGTGTTTCTGCCAGGGTGGACAGTAAGGGAGTAAATTTACTTAAGTACTGTACTTAAGTACAGATTCTGAGGATTTTTACTTTACTCAAATACTAGAATACTTTCATATTTATTACTCTTACTCGAATACATTTCCGAGGCAAAGATTTTTACTCTTTCTCGAGTTAATTTCTGAGAAGGCTCATGAATACTTGTTACTTTTAGTTTGCCTGTTGTTGTTTTTTTGTCCCCCCCCAATGCAATTGGCCACATGCAGTGTTCGTCAAAGAAGTACACGTTCGCAGCTGGGATTTACGTAAAAGTGGAAATACGTCATCCCCTACTCAATCAGCTCAAAACAAGACCGCGGTGGCAATGGCGACTGCCGAAGAAGCCTCTGTTGAATCTGATGAACATGATGAGCAGCAGTTTTATGAGGCGGAGGAAGAAAACCCATGGCCTCATCTTAAAGATATGTTTGTAGAAGTGAAAAAGGACAACGCGGACTCAGACAAGAAAAAGTACATTTTCAAATGCTTATTGTGTTTGCCGAAGAAAAACTGACAAAAGTCACACCTAGAGACCTCTTGTCACTTAATTTTACAGACTGACAGAGACTGGCGGACAAACGGCCACAGAGACACACAGACTGGGGGGCAGGGGGAGACACACAGATTTGGGGGAAGACAGACAGACAGACAGACAGACAGGTGGAGGGAGAGACAGTCTGGGGGAGACAAATATTGTGGTACTGGGAAATGTCCTTCCTGTAAACATTGAGTTGTTGAAGGCAGAGATTTAGTTTGTTGTAAAGCAGTGGTTCTCAACCAGCAGTCCACCAGTGAGTCCTTTAGGGGTTCCAGTTGGTCCCCAGTTAAACAGGTTGGTTGGGCCTGTATGGCTCCATTTGGTCTTGTGTGTGTATGGAAGGGGGGAATTGTTTAATAAAATGTGAAAAGGAGATAATAGTCCTCTTTGATGATTGTATTAATTTTATTTCCATTTTTATAGATGTTGGGGAAGGCTTGGTACAGTATAACATAATGGTTCTACAGGCAAGCACATCAGTGCAGGTGGTTTAAAAGAGTTTTCTCTGAAACAAGAGATACAAGGTACTATATATAAAATTGTAAAATGACAGTAATTCAGTCAGGTCCATTCTCATCAAAGATTAAAAAAAATTGGAATTTACTCTTACTCTTACTTTTATTTTAAGTACATTTAACAGCATTTACTCTTGAATACTTAAGTACATTTAAAAGAAAGTACTTTTTTACTCTTACTCAAGTAATGTATTGACTCGGCTACTCTTACTTGTAGTGGAGTAAATTTTGACCAGAAGTATTTGTACTCTTACTCAAGTACTGGGGTCAAGTACTCTGTCCATCTCTGGTTTCTGCCACATGCTGCAATATCACGTCATGAATGTCCACTTAACCACTTCAGTGTTTGTTCTTCATTGTGGAGTCACACATCATCATCATTTACAGTGCCTTGCGAAAGTATTGGGCCCTCAAAAACTTTTTGACATTTTGCTACATTTCAGGCTTCACGCTTAAAGATAAAAAACTGAAAATATTTTTCAAGAATCAACAACATGTGAGACACAATCATGAAGTGGAACCGCATTTATTCAACATTTTATATTGTGTTTACAGATAAAAAACTGAAAAGTAGGACGTGCAAAAGTATTGGCCCCCTGTTCTCTCAGCTCAGCTAACTGACTCCAGAAGTTCCCTGATGACTTCTGAATGATCCAATGTTGACCTAAATGACAAACAATGACAAACAGTGCACTTGTGTGTCATTTGGTCTCAGTTTCAATGCACCTGCTCTGTGATGGTCTCAGAGGTCTGTGAAAGGAACACTGGAGAACAAACACTGGAGGTCCGGGATACAGTTGTGGAAAAGTTCAAAGCAGGACTGGGATACAAGAAGATTTCACAATATTTAAACATCTCCCGGAGCACTGTGTGAGCAATAATATCAAAATGGAGAGAGCATAAAACCACTGCAAACCTACCAAGACCTGGCCGTCCCTCTAAACTTTCAGCCCAAACAAGGAAGAAACTAAGCAGAGAAGCAACCAAGAGGTCCATGATCAAGCTGGATGACCTGCAGACATACACAGCTGAGGTGGGACAATCTGTCCATAAGACAACTATTAGCCGTACTCTGCATAAATCTGGCCTGTATGGAAGAGTGGCAAGAAGAAAGCCATTTCTGAAAGAAAACCATAAAAAGGTCAATTTGGAGTTTGCAGAAGCCACATGGGAGACACAGATGACATGTGGAACAAACTGCTCTGGTCAGATGAGACCAAAATTGAACTTTTTAGGCTGAATGCGAAATGTTACGTTTTGTGTAAGAGTAATACTGCACATCACCCTGAAAACACCATCTCTTCTGTCAAACATGTTGGTGGCAGCATCATGCTCTGGGGTTGCTTTTCTTCAGCAGGGACTGGGGAGATCTTTAGAGTTGATGGGAAGATGGATGGAGCCAAATACAGGGCGATTCTGGCAGAAAATCTGTTGGAGTCTGCAAAAGACCTGAGGATGGGGTGGAGGTTCGCCTTCCAAAAGGACAATAATCCTAAACATAGATTCAAATCTACAATGGAATGGTTTAAAACTAACTATATAAAGGTGTTACGATGGCCAAGCAAAAGTCCAGACCTCAATCCAATAGAGCATCTGTGGAAAGATCTGAAAATTGCTGTGCACAAACGATCTCCATCTAACCTTAAGGAACTTGAGTTGTTTGGTAAGGAGGAATGGGCAAATATTTGTCTCAAGATGCGCAAAACTTATAGAGATATACCCAAAAAGACTTGCGGCTGTGATCGCAGCAAAAGGAGGTTGTACAAAGTGTTAACTCAAAGGGAGGCAATACTTTTGCACGTCCTACTTTTCAGTTTTTTATTTGTTAACACAATATAAAATGTTAAATAAATTTGGTTCCACTTCATGATTGTGTCTCACATGTTGTTGATTCTTGAAAAATATTTTCAGTTTTTTATTTATAAGTTTGAAGACTGAAATGTAGCAAAATTTCAGAAAGTTCTTGGGGGGCAAATACTTTCGCAAGGCACTGTATGTCATCTTTACAGTTAGTTTCCAGTTTGATGACATGACAATGTCCACATCCCCAGACATGCAGAAAAATCTATGTATTAAAACATTTGTAAACATAAATGTAAACAATACAGTACCCCATGGATTTGGTTGTGTGTGACACCATCGTCATAAAAACTGCAAATTCCTAGAAATGCAGAAGTGAAAAGCGATTTTTCTCCTGTTTGCTCTCTTTCTCAGTTTTCTCTCTGTCACATACAGATAAAGCAGATTTTCTCTCCATCTCTCGACTTGTCTCACACGCCATTACCCCTGTGAGACAAGGAGACAACCCAGCCAGTGGAGAGGGGGGAGTAGTGTCAGCAGACACATGTCAGAAGTACAGCCTGTGACCTAAAATAGCTGCATGTGGTGTGACAGTGGTCCACCTCCTGCAAGCCCTGAATCACCCCCCACCCCACGACTGTCCAACTGACAAAACGCTTCCTGTATTCGACCCTAGGGAAAAAGAGACCAAGAGAGAGTCAGCAGGGAGGGTCATCAGCACTGCTCCACTGGGATAAATGCCTTTCCTCCTGCAGTCTCACCTCACTGCACACTTATTGTCCTAAAGAGGGCTTCAGCAGGTTTTATGTGTCTGTCAGAGGACACCGACACAAGACAGGCAGGGATCATGTAAGCATGTGCAGGGATTGGACTATTTTAACACTAAAATACTCAGCACATATGATTTTTGACGAACCCATAACACTACAATCTTTCTTCATCGATTGCATGAATATGTATCATTTAGCAACCAGAGGTGAAGCACTGCTGCCGGTTCATCTTGAAGGAGTGATGGTGCTGCTGTCGGGCTTCAGCAGAGGCAAGATGATTTACTTTCCTGTCTGTTTGTAACTAAAATGGGAATGCATAACCTATTTATAGTTTCTACACGTAATGCACTGCCTCCAGCTACTGTCAATGAAGTCAACATCAAGCTACAGACAGCATTAAGAATGAATCATAATGTGGAGTTCATGTTCAGAAACTGGCAGCATACAATTTAAAATAATTGCAACGATAATCGTTCACAAAAAAAACATGTACGGTGACATTCAGTAAGTTCAGCTTTGTTTTGACACAAACACATACTAAATTTTATATTATTTTGACCAAAGTATGTGAAGAAAAAAAACATAGTGTATTATACAATCATAGAAATCAAAGATTTTGTTCAGAGTGATGAGGCCAAAGGGCCTCCACCTTTGGCGGTTGAGGCCCTAAAATTGGTTGGTCCTAGTTTGGGAAGCCATGTGTTTGAAACCTTTCAGCACTCTGGTGCGCTGTTGTCTTTTATCACCCATGTCCCTGCACTTTTTTTTATCAGTCAACCTGTGTCTGTATAAAACATTGCAGGCAGACAACATCTCTCATACGGGCTCAACAAGCTTTTGTAGTTCATCATGTTGTATGACATATGTCAGTAAAATCTCCTCTTTCAATCCATCCACACACAGACATTAATGTAACAAAAAGTTAAGAACCAGATTGTGTTTTACAGGCAGTTACTGGAACTTTCTGCAATTCAGAATTACTACAGAGTCAGTGGAAGTGTTCTAGAAGTAGTCGTAAGTAGAGAATGTACATTGACGTTTTCCACAAATTCGACGTTTGACTTCCTCAGTGTCATAAAGAATGGTGTGTTTATGTATGGTGTACAGTAAAATCAGTATATG